>NC_064292.1:33681147-33695090 GCF_019186545.1 Solanum stenotomum
TTTTGGAACAACACAACATAATGATGAAATGAAGAAGAATGAACCGAAGGCATCGCGAGGGAAAATAAGGTTCAGCAGAAACTTTTCTTCATTCATAACATATTACAAAAAAAAAGCAAAAACACATATATCCTAATTAAGTTGTTCAGACTCGGGTGTGGGTGTTCCGATAGGGATGCGGATCTAGAGATTAGATCTTTCACGGTCTAAATTTTAAGGTTGTAGATATGGATTCAGGAACGAGTATGCGAACCAAGATTCGGCTCAAAATAATTCAAATATTTGAAAATGCTGATATATATCTAAATTATGCGACATTATGAGGAAAACTAACAAGGTATTTCGAGGAGAATCTCATATAGAGATGTAAGGAAAAGAATTGACATAAAAACGTCTACATACAAGGTATTTAATTTGCTTCAATTTTACCTTAGCTTTTGTTTTTATAAATCATTGTATTTTCCCGAATTTCTTTGCCATTTTCGATCAAAGTACTCAAAATTGATTGACAAGATTTGGTACAGATCCATACCCACTCCCACGTCGTGTCAACACAGGAGCGACATTGAAAGTAAAGAGTCAGAACCTATTTGTATATATAAACTTTTCAAAATTTAGTAGAAGTCCTTAATTACTTATCTTATCGTTATTATACTTTCTTACAAGGCATATTCTATAAAATAAAGAAGTCATTCCTTTACAAGAGAATTATTGGGACATCTGGTGGTGACAGCACTGACACGGATTGTTTGTGGAGTCTATTTGAGAGTGGTGTGTGCTTGTGACTTTGATAGAATATATGCGTCCACTATTAGTCAACGGACTAGGTCCCTTGACTCAGCAAGAACAGTAATGAAGAATGAACAATGAAAGGAAAACAACACAAGCAGTTTACATGGAAACCTCCTTGCTCAAGGGAGTAAAATCACGACCTGTTACACAAGATTTTCAACTGTTTTCACTAATCTCTTTAAGCAAAAGTGAAACACAGATTACAACCCCAAACAAGATTAACCTCTTAATCTCAAAGCTAAGTAATAACTCTATTACTTACTGAGCCTAAGAAGATACCACACCAGTGGCGTAGCTAGAAATTTCACGAAGGGTGTCCAAGAATTATATAAGCAATTTTTTTTTTGATAAATGGACGCACTAAAAAATTCAAAATCGAACTATGTACTATTAATATTTTTTTTATGAATAAATGTTCTAAAATTTTAAAAATCAAATCGCATGATATGTAGCTTAATCATTTTTAAGTTTCAAACTTACACAAATCTCTAGTGACGACAACAATATCGAGACACGAAAAATGGAAGTAGAAGCAAATGAGGTCTTCTTTTGTTTGCTTTTAAGCGTTGTACAAACATTAGAATTTTATTTCGAACTTTAACGAAAAGAAATAAAAAATCAAATTCATTGAAAATTCAATTAGCTTTATTAGATTTTTAAGTTAAAGATTTATAAGAAATTTACTAACTCTTAGACAATTAAAGGAATAATAAAATATGAGCTCTTTAAAAAATGACTTGCTTTTAACAGCGTTATACAAATATCAGAATTTTATTTCAAACTTTAATGAAAAGAAATAAAAAATCAACTTCATTGAAAATTCAATAAGCTTTATTAGATTTTTAAATTATAGATTTATTCGAACCTGCGCGTCAAAGCTCTACAAGAGAGCCTCCAACCGCTGAGCCACAATAGCTTATTATGACAAGGGTGTCCAAAGTAATAAATTTAACCATTTTGAATAGGATTTTACTTAGGTGTACGATATAATTTTCTGACGAAGGGTGTCCAATCACTGTAGCTCCGCCCCTGTACCACACTGCCCACTAAGCTATCAACCCTAGATAACTTAGACTTCAACTAAGTAGATACAACACTACCCACTAAACCAGCGCCTAGGTGATTTAGAATTTGACTAAGCAGATACAACACTGCCCACTAAATCAGATAAATCAGTTAACTCTATCTGATTTAGACTTTTACAGAAAGAACAAAAGATCTAAATTCTTTATAGATTGGGAACAAATTTACAATGTAAGCATGAAAGTATAACTCATAAGACAACTATGACACTTGCAGCTTGATCAGGTCCCTGTTGCACTTTTGGAGAATACTTCACCAAGATGGGTCTTTGCTTGTGTTCTTTAGAATTTTCAAGATGCAAAAATTAAGGTTATGTCTATTGAGGAAACCCTTATGAAGGATAGACACAACCTTCTAGGCCATACCATTGGCCAAGGTTTCTGCCACAGTTGGAGACTGTGCACCAACTAATTGTACTTTTACAGCCTATCATTTGTATACACAGCGACACAAGGATTAGGTCCCTTTACAAGGTCTCATGGTTTGTCAAATCATCAAAATTGCAAATAACAAACTTGATGTTGTGAATGAATAGAGTCCCCCCTGCAGATGTGTTGCCTGTGTAAAATCTTAATCACTGCATGAGGTGTTAATTGAACTCTCGGAGTANTGTTGCGTTTTTGGAGAATACTTCACCAAGATGGGTCTTTGCTTGTGTTCTTGAGAATTTTCAAGATGCAAAAACTAAGGTTATGTCTATTGAGGAAACCCTTATGAAGGATAGACACAACCTTCGAGGCCATACCATTGGCCGAGGTTTCTGCCACAGTTGAAGACTGTGCACCAACCAATTGTACTTTTTACAGCATGCCATTTTTATACACAACGACACAAAAATCAGGTCCCTTTACAAGGTCCCATGGTTTGTCAAATCATCAAAACTGCAAATAAAATTTCCCCCCTTTTTGATGATGACAAATCCATACCTTTCGTCAATACAACACAAAGGGGGAAGCCCCCTGGGAACAGGCCACAACTCACAACATGTTGTTCTTTTCCCAGTCAACCAGCCTACCTTGCCTTCCTTATCCTAAGCACCCAATATTTTCCCCCTTTTGGCATCATAAAAAAAGAAACGCAGTAAACCAACATTAAAAGTAAGTTTGCAAAGCAATATCATAACCAGGGGCAACACAATCAAGGCAAAAAAAGAAGAAAGACAACATCTAATCAAAACAAAACATAAACCAGCTTCATTGCACAAGAGATAAAATCCAATACATTAAAAATAAACCATTAATGAGAACCCCGGACACTGTCCACACAAAAAAAAAAGACACTGGAAGGATAGGGATGGGACTATGTGGAGGGAGGCTGATGGGAGAGAGACTTGATGACAAGAGTAAGCCAATCATTGGCCTCATCATGATCTTTGATCAGTTTTTCCTGGAGAGCAGAATTCTGAGCCAAGAGGGCAACATTATTTATCCTCAACTCGTTGGCCTCTTCAGTACCAGGTCCCTCAATTTGTGCTTTGACTAGCTGAGCCTATAATAAGGCAATCTCAACATCCTTGTTACTCACAAGCACAGTCATCTCCTCCAACTCGTGCTTTAGCTTACCTTGTTCCATCACTAATTGAGACATCTTGCTCAGTGGTCCTGCTTTACCTTCGATGCACTCACATTACACCAAGGTATTTAGAGAGAAGAACTGCTTAACAGTTCTAGCAGTACTTGCTCCCATCGGAATGTTCAGATGTTTGAATACCTTTGTGAGGAAATACCCATATCCCATACCATGTTAGCCCTTGTGTTCCACTACAGTTTTATGCATATGCTCCAACATCAGGGCTGGGAGATTCAGGGGTTCGAATTTTAAGAGTGCTTCCATGACAAATAAATCAGTCACAGAGGCTATCGTGCGTTTCTCAGTAGGAGGTAGAAGTACCTTATTGATGAACTCGAACTACAATTGGTACTCCCCCTTCATGAGCTTCTTTTGGATGCCTGCACAGTGCATGTCAGGAAGTTTAGAGCACTCTTTCGCGAACTGCTTAGTGCAGAATTTTCCCACCACAGATCTGGTCCCTTCTCTGGGTACCTCCAGGATTTTTCCCAGTTGTTCCTCATTCAAACGCATGCTTTTATTTCCCACTAGGGTGTTGAGACTGCCATCCTCTGCAAAGTTCACATTGTAGTATAATTCGCGAAATTGTTCTTCATGTAGGATTGGAGATTTGGTCATGAACAAGTGAGTCCATCATTGAATCTCCACAAGGTCCGCCAAGGAGTCCATTCCTGGCTTTGTGATGATTTCAGGATCAAATACCCTTCCTCCTAGGACCTTCTGCAGTCGCAGATTATCAACAATTGTTTGTTTTCTAACTTCCTTGTCACCCTTATTTCTTTTGGTACTGGGTCCTGTTCAGATTTATACTTAAGAACATAAGATGATTCCTTTTTTCTCTTTGATGTATCCTTCTTCCTTTGTGGTTCCTTTCCCTTTCCTTTTGCTGTAGTGTCATCTTTCTTGACTTGAGATGTTCTGGATTTTGACTTTCCTTTGTTCTTGCCTCGCTTCCCTGTCCCTTTTTGTGCAGTGATGTCGTCATTCATAAACTCATTTTCAGAAAGCTCGTTAGAGACATCTACCACATCCTCAGTAGGGAACTCGATTACAACCTCTTTAGACCTTTTTCTCCTTCTATTATATGCAATGTTCATTTCACTTAACTTCATAGCATCTCCCATAAGTTTTTGGGAAGTTGCTCTAGTAAACGACTTCCTTTTTTGTGTCTCTTCTGTGACCTTTTCTTTTCCTTTCGTGGTGATAGGGACCACTCCCCTTTGTACTGCCCACTTGAGAGGAATGTTGTCCTCGTCGGTGTCACTTGAATCAGTTGACGGAGCAACTCTAACCTCAGGTGTTTGGTCAAAGACTGGTTCAGAATCTCCAAGAAGATCATCTATGAAACTACTTCCTTCTTCGTTTCTCACCCCTTCTCTCATCTGTGCCAGACTTTCGATAGTCATGCTCTCACTAGCGGCAAGAATGTTAGACTCAGATGACTTACTCTTTGGAAGATCCCCCTCAAAGATAACATAGTTAGATGAGGACCAGGTTGATACGAGGGTGCAGGGTTGTTGAGGTCTATAAGAGACTGAGGGGAAGAGGACTAACTTCAGTAATGCTGACCGGAGAGGTGGTCGACATTTTTGCCGGAGAGGAAGCAACAGATGATGTGTAGAAGGCGACTGGATCTATTTTATTTAGAGGGTCCATTATTTTCTTAGAAGAAGATGGTGATGGAGACATCTTGGAGAGAAGAAGAGAGAGAGAGAACAATGACAAAGATTATGGTTTTGTTTAAGACTTGAAAGGAGAGAGTTTGAAAAGTGAAGAAAAAGAATGGAGGGAAGAAGTATAAAAAGAAAGGAAGGGTCGTGTTAAGTCCCTCAGTAGATGCGTCGCTTGGACTTAAAGTGATGGGACAACGGTTAAAATGCCTGATGACTTACATGTGGAGATCTCAACGGTTCTCATTTGACAGTTTAAGCATAATGTAGAGAATGCTAACCTTTAAGCAGGACCGGGTCCCTATCTACAAGTGGAGAAGTTTGATCCCTGAATAGTTCTGATAATTTTACTCCTACGAATTCTCATGAGTGTACACCTGTAGCAGGTACAAGGTTGATCTTACTAAAATAAAACATTACAAATAATGAGGATACCTGCCCTTCTGATCATAGCCAAAGGAGATTAAATGCCTTTGGATGGAATCAGTTCAATTCATGCTCATCATCCCCAACTTCAGCCTATTACTCTCAAATGATCTTTGCTGAGGGATTTTATGAAAATGTCTGCAATTTGATCTTCAGTTCTGCAGTACTGCATGTTGATTTCCCTTTTTCAACAATGTCTCTCAAGAAGTGATGTCTGATATCAATGTGTTTCGATCTCTTGTGCTGAACTGGATTCTTTCCCATGTTGACTGCACTGGTGTTGTCACACATGAGTGGAATCGTATGAATGAGTACTCCAAAATCTTCAAGTTGCTGCTTTATCCATAGTAATTGTGCACAATATGATGCAACAACTACATATTCAGCTTCAGCCGTGGAGAGAGACACTGGGTTTTGTTTCTTGGTTCCCAGGAAGTGTGCCATTCTGGAAGTGCTCTTTTTGTCCACCTAATAGCCTGCAAAATCAGCATCTGCATACCCTACCAGATCAAAAGAGTCTCCTGCTAGATAGAAGAGGACCAGGTCACCGTCTTCTTTAGATACCTTGAAAATCCACTTGGCTACTTTCAGATGTGATTCCCTGGGACATGCTTGAAACCTTGCGCACATGCCTACACTGAAGACAATGTCAGGTCTGCTTGCTGTTGGATGTAGTAGTGATCCAATAATTGCTCTATACATAGTTTGATTCACCAAAGCATCAAACTCATCTTCTCCCATCTTTGAGTTTGTACCCATGGGGATGTCAATAGGCTTGGAGTCAACCATATGAAACTTCTTTAGAAACTTCTTTATGTACTTCTCTTGACAGATTGAGGTACCACTTGAGGTTTTCTTGATCTGCAGTCCTAAGAAGAAGTTCAATTCTCCCATCATGCTCATCTCAAATTCATTCCCCATCAAAGTGGCAAATTCTTCACAAAGAACTTCAGAGGTAGCTCCAAAAATAATATCATCCACATACACCTGGATGATGAGCAATTCCTTGTCCCTTTTCTTCAGAAATAACGTGTTGTCTATCTTTCCCCTTTTGAATCCATTCTTTAAAAGAAATCTAGACAGCCGCTCATACCAAGCTCTAGGAGCTTGTTTCAGTTCGTACAGGGCCTTATTGAGTTTAAACACATGGTTTGGGCAGTCAACATCTTCAAAACCAGGTGGTTGTTTTACATACACCTCTTCCTTCAAGTCACCATTTAGAAAGGCACTTTTGACATCCATTTGGAAGAGCTTGAATTCCATGAAGGCTGCAAAAGCAATAAGAATTCTGATAGCCTCCATTCTAGCAACAGGAGCAAATGCTTCATCATAGTCGATGCCTTCCTCTTGATTATAGCCCTGAACCACCAATCTTGACTTGTTTCGTGTAATGACTCCATTTTCATCAAGCTTGTTTCTGAACACCCACCTGGTCCCTATAATGGTTCTATCACCAGGTCTAGGTACCAGGTGCCACACTTTGCTTCGCTCAAACTAGTGAAGTTCCTCTTGCATGGAATTGACCCAATCAACATCTTTCAAAGCCTCCTTGACATTTTTGGCTTCAATGTTTGATATGAATGCTGAAAATGCCACCAGATTTCTAGTCTTGGATTTGATTTGCATTCTAGAATTCAATGGTGAAATAAGACTATAAAGAAGGTGAGACGATTGGTGCCTCCATCCCGAGTTAGAGTTCAGGGGTTGAGGTTGATCTGTCTACTCTTCTTCATTTTTGGAAGCATCATTCTCAGATTGAGGTGACTCCTCCTGATCTGCATTGTTGGATGGACCAGGTCCCTCGTCGGACTTGTCAGCTTCATTAACCTTCCCAGATTGACCGGAATCAACACCATCATGGTTTTGATTTCCTTCAGCTCGTAGATTATTTACTTCATCTCTATGAATTTAAAGTAGTTCTTCAAGATCATCATAATCCTTCTGCTCCAAGTTCGTCAATTCTCCACCTTCATCAAAAATCACATGAACGCTCTCCTCAATGCACAATGTTCTTTTGTTGAAGACTTTGTAGGGTTTGCTGGAGGATGTGTACCCTACGAACACACCTTCATCACTTCTAGGGTAAAACTTTCCTAGATCATCCTTGCCATTGTTCAGCACAAAACACTTGCAACCAAAAGCCCTTAAATAATTCAGTTTGGGCTTCCTAATGTTGAGTAGCTCATATGGTGTTTTGTTCAGTAAAGACCTGATCAAACACCTGTTAGTTACGTAGCATGCAGTGTTAACTGCTTTAGCCCGGAAGTTCCGAGGAAGATTTGACTCTATGAGCATGGTTTTGGCAATATCAACCAGAGTTATGTTCTTTCTTTCAACAACACCATTTTGTTGAGATGTTCTGGGTGCTGAGAAGTTATCATGAATACCGTTGTCAGCACATAAGGTATCAAGCTTTTCATTCTCAAACTCACTTCCATGATCGGACATGATCCCTGCAATCTTGTAGTTA
Organism: Solanum stenotomum; assembly: GCF_019186545.1. Classification (NCBI taxonomy): domain Eukaryota; kingdom Viridiplantae; phylum Streptophyta; class Magnoliopsida; order Solanales; family Solanaceae; genus Solanum; species Solanum stenotomum. The sequence goes on from NC_064292.1 coordinate 33,689,158, forward strand.
AGCTCTGTCTGAATCATTTTAATGAATATCATTAGAACATCAACCATCTCACATTTAGACTTGAGGAACATAGTCCAAGTGAACCTTGAGTAACCATCCACAATCACCAGAATGTACTTCTTTCCACCTTTACTTTGAATTTTCACATGCCCACACAGATCCATGTGAATCAACTCAAGAGCTCTTGACGAGCTCATTTGCTTCTTTGGCTTGAATGAGGATCTGGTCTGTTTCCCTTTGACGCATGCATCACACACCTTGTTGTCACTGAACTTCAATTTTGGTAAGCCACAAACCAGGTCCCCTGAGACAAGTTTGTTCAGTAGAAAAGAGCTCACATTACCTAGCCTCCTATGCCATAAGATGGCATTTTCACTTTGAGCGCTCAGACATGTCAGATCGTCTCCCTGAGCAGTATCCAGGTCTGCCACATACATATTCTTTTGCCTTCTTCTGACCGTCAGGATGACCTCTTTAGTTGACAAGCTGGTAACAATGCATTTTTCTAATAGAAATTTAACTTCGTTTCCCTTGTCACATATTTGGGAAACACTAAGAAGACTGTATTTTAATCCACCCACATAGTAGACATTTTCAATAGAGTGTTCCAGTGATTTCCCAATTCTGCTAACTCCAAGAATATACCCCTTCTTTCCATCACCAAAAGAGACACCTCCACCTTCAAGTGCCTTGAGTGAAAGGAAGTTTTCAGTCTTTCCAGTCATATGCTTCCAGCATCCACTATCCATGAAGCCTTGACTGCTACTTCCTTCACTCCCCTGCAACAAAGATCACTTGTTAGACTTGTCCCAGTAAGCTGATAGAGGCATAATGAGAGTGCTTCTTGCCCAATGAGGCAGATTAGTCCTTTTCATGTTGGAGGACTTAGGAATAGGAGTAGGTCGCTTGTTCTGTGCAACTTTCCGTCTAGAGTAGACTCATAATTTTTCTCATGAGGCTTTCCAGGCAAGGCAGTCCCTTTTCAGGTGACCATTGCGACCACAGTGAAGACATAATATATTATCTGACACAAACAGATACTTACTATGGGGATTGTAGGGAGGACTAATGTTCAAGCTTCCTAACCCCTTCCTGTTGTAGTTACTTTTTCTAGTGATGTTAGAAAGTAACTTGGTGGAGTTGGTCCATCTTAGAGAATTTTTCAATTCTTCTCTAAGACAGACCAGGTCCCTTTCCATGTGATCATTTCTCTCCAAGGCTAGAGCAAGTCTGGTTTCAGCAGTGTTCAGACTAGTTTTTAAATCTATTTGAAAGCTACTAGCCTCTCCCTTTCTTTTGCTAGATTTCTACATTCATTATGTTGTTCCTTGAGTTCTAGATTTTCAGTTTCTAGAACTGTCAATTGTTCCTCGATAACAGACATGTGAAAAGTCAATGCTATCTTTTCTTCACTAAACTTGTCTAGACTATTGTTCATAGAGTCCATTTCAGTTGTTAACTCTATAACAGAGTCAATCAGAACAACAACTAGATTTCCCAACCTTCTAACAGAATAAGCATTCAAGTTTTGTTTAAGGTCAAAGAGAGTTACCTTTTCTTCATCTTCCTCGTCGTTAGATTTAGCCATGAATGTAAACATGCCATTGAACACATTCTCATCGTCTTTAATTGCTAGCATGGATGCATCTTCGGGACATTCTGATTCTTTTGACTCATTTGATGAATCCTCCCAAACAGCGAAGGCTTTCTTCACAACATAATCAATTGCAGCTTTTCTTGCTTTCTTCTCGGGTACCATGTCCCTTCTTCTATATGTTTCACCTCCAGGTCTTTGATACTCTTTAGTTTTAGCCTTAAGTGTCGGACAGTTTCTCGTGAAGTGTCCAGCCTTTCCACACTTGTGACATAAGTAACTTGCATTCACAACCCAGAGAGGATTCCCTCCCTTTCAAAAACCTCCATGCTTTCTCATTATTTTTTTTGAATCTCTTGGTGAGATAAGCCATATCCTCCTCTTCACTGGAGATTTCACCTGATGAGATCTTAAGAGCTAGAGACTTATCTTTCTTTACCTCCTTTTTTGAAGTGTCTTGGCTTCTATTCATTTCATGAGTCTGAAGGTTACCAATCAAAGCATCCATCGTCAGCACCTTCAGGTCCTTTTCTTCAGTAAAGGCATCCACTTTGCTTGACCATGACTTGGGAAGGATTTGAAGAATCTTCCTGACCTGTTTACTGGGATGTATAGGTTTTCCCAAATTGAGTAGCTCGTTAGTTATGAAGGAGAATATGGTATGCATGTCATGAATAGTTTCTCCCTCATTCATTGTGAAGTTCTCGTATTCGGTGGTCAATATGTCCACCTTTGATTCTTTCACTTGCTCCGTGCCCTCATGAGCTGTCTTGAGACAATCCTAGATTTCTTTTGCCGACTCACAAGCTGAAATGCGATTGTACTCTTCAGCACTTATACCACACACCAACAACTTCTTAGTTTTATAGCTTTTCTCGATCTTCTTTATGTCTGCCTCATTGTACTGTTGACGAGTCTTAGGAGCGACTTTTGTGATTTCACCATCTTTTACTTCTGTTGTTGGGATGAAGGGTCCATCAAGCATAATATCCCATAGCTCACTGTCTTCGGCCATCAATAAGTCGTGCATCCTTGTCTTCCACCAGCATAGAACTGGCCATTGAAACGAGGTGGTCTTGTTGACGATTGTCCTTCTTCCAGATTCAGTGGAGCAACCATCTTTCTACAAGAATCTCTCTATTGGTGTTAACCAGCTAGAGAGCACCTGTTCTGATACCAATTGATATAATATATGCGTCCACTATTAGTCAACAGACCAGGTCCCTTGACTCAACAAGAACAGTAAAGAAGAATGAAAAATGAAAGGAAAACAACACAAGCAGTTTATGTGGAAACCTCCTTGCTCAAGGGAGTACAACCAAGACCTGCCACACATAATTTTTAACTGTTTTCACTAATCTCTTCAAGCAAAAGTGAAACACAGATTACAAGCCCAAACGAGATTAACCTCTTAATCTCAAAGCTAAGTAATAACCCTATTACTTACTGAGCCTAAGAAAATACCACACTGCCCACTAAGCTATCAACCCTAGATAACTTAAACTTCAACTAAGCAGATACAACATTTCCCACTAAACCAGCTAATTCCTAGGTGATTTAGAATTTGACTAAGCAGATACAACTCTGCCCACTAAATCAGTTAACTCTATCTGATTTAGACTTTTACAAAAAGAACAAAAGATCTAAATTCTTTATAGATTAGGAACAAATTTACAATGTAAGCATGGAAGTATAACTCATAAGACAACTATGACACTTGCAGCTTTATCAGGTCCCTGTTGTGCTTTTGGAGAATACTTCACCAAGATGGGTCTTTGCTTGTGTTCTTGAGAATTTTCAAGATGCAAAAACTAAGGTTATGTCTATTGAGGAAACCCTTATGAAGGATAGACACAACCTTCGAGGCTATACCACTAGCCGAGGTTTCTGCCACAGTTGGAGACTGTGCACCAACTAATTGTACTTTTACAGCCTGTCATTTGTATACACAGCGACACAAGGATCAGGTCCCTTTACAAGGTCTCATGGTTTGTCAAATCATCAAAATTGCAAATAACAAACTTGATGTTGTGAATGAATAGAGTCCCCCTGCAGAGTGTGTTGCCTGTGTAAAATCTTAATCACTGTGTGAGGTGTTAATTGAACTCCCGGAGTAATTAATTGTGTGTATAGTGTCGTGTTTGATGATTGAATTCCAGCCTGGTGATGTGTGTATGTGTTTACAGTGTAAATATCTGTAGACTTGGAAGTTATTTCAAGTTCTTTGAGCTTGCTGGATATTAACATTCAATTATTTTTTAGCTTAGGCAAAAGATAGGTCTAAATGAGATTGTTTTACTCTTTTAAGTATTCTGTTGGCGTCTTTCATTATGATTTTGTTGATGATTCTATAGCATGCTTACTCTTTTTGCATTTGATTGCTTGATGGTACAATCTTATTGCATTCTTGTATATGCTTTATGTTGGGTATTTGACCTGAATTTCTTACTATAAATATGCTCTTCTTTTCCTAAATGGAAAATAGAAAATCTTCATATTAGGCTAGTCCTTTTGTTGTAGGAAAAAGTTTAGGACTCTATAAATAGAGACTCGTTTCTTCTAACTTAGTAACATTCTTAATATAGTCCTAGGGTCTAGAGAGTTTTGTGTGGTGGGAAACAGTTAGACACAAGTGATACGTTATCACTTGTGTGAACCTTTTCTTATTCCGAGTGAATTGGGTAAGATTATTTCTCTCTATATTTTGTACTCTCATATTTATATAGTGGATTGCTCATCTCCTTTGTGGACGTAGGTCGATTGATCGAAGCACGTTAAATCTTTGTGTCTTATGGTATATTTATTGTTTGTCTTCTTACTCATAGTCTTTAGAGGTTTGCTTTGCTAACTTCCACATGATACCGGATTATTTCGGTCCTAACACTTTACACTTGCAATACTTGGAAGATGCATTGGTCAAACTGCATTGCAGTTGTGTCTTAAATTTTGTTGTCAGGAATCAGTTCATGTTCTGTTGAAAACAACCTATTTACGTAATATAAAGTAGGATTAAAGTCTTTGTACACCCCCATCTTACCCAGATCTCTTTTGCAATTGGAAGTTCGGTTTTCCTGGTTAATCAATGGAAGAAATTGAAGTAGTCTTATTGTGGTTCATTTTGGAATTGAAGAATTCTTCCACTCCACAAATCAGTTTTGGATTTTAGAAAGTTTTCTTGGAGGCCATTGCAGAAAGTTTCTTCTTTGCAATTTTGCTATGAAGAAGATATAATTATTAGAGAATTTTAACAATTGATTAGAAATTAATTAGTGTAAAATATAAATAACAAAAGAAAAATTAATTAATAAAGAAAGAAAACAAAAAGGATTAAAAATATTATAATTTATGACATGGCGTTGAAGTATCGCTAATGTGGCAATGAGTGTAATACGTCACATATTGTAAGAGTAGTTGTCACACCCCAAATCCGGATGTGATGGCACGTGTCCATTTCCCACCGGACACGTCAGCCTAACCCAACCACAACGATAGAGAAGTAGAAATATGAGAATAAAAGATAATAAATAAGCGGAAGACTTTAATTAAGACTCAACACTATCCAGAATTTGGTTGTCACATGTACAAACCTCTAAATACATAATTCGAATAAAAATATACAAGTCTCAGAGTATAGTTCTCGAATAGAACAAAACTGAAAGTAAAGATAACTCAAGGGCACGTCTGGAATGAACCGCTACCTCTCGAGTATGTCCCGAAACTCAATCTGCTAAAGAAAATACTAAGCCGAATCTGAGAGAGAGCTGTCAACCTACACAATTGTGTAGAAGCAAGGGTGAGTATCGAAAACCACAGGTACTCGCAAGTAACTCTAAACTAAGCAAAACTAGCAGCTACAAACAACTCCTTTCAATCCCAACCGAACTATCGAAACTTCAATCTAGCAGCAAACCAACCAACCAACCTATACTAAACAGATCATATTCAACAGCCAGAACCAACAGTATATCCTCATCAACCTCAAATCAATAAATAAGAGCAAGTAGATCAAATTCCACATAAGAAGGGTAAACCGATACAATCCACACATCACAGACAAAGATAAGGCAAATGCGATGCAAAATGCAATAATGATGTCATGTAGTCGTGATGCATGTCTGTCCTACGAAACACATCTGTTGACGTAATCAGTCCGCACTGAATACTCAAATCAGAACCCATGGGGGCCACACATGGACCATGTATCACCGCCGGAACCAGATCCCATCGGCATCCAAATCGCTAGCCGGAACTAGTCCATCTCATATATCTCTAGCCGGAGCTAGTCTCAACTGTGTCTCATATCCATCCATCCTCATATCAGTGTCTCAGAACTCATGCA
>NC_064292.1:33696390-33710119 GCF_019186545.1 Solanum stenotomum
ACACAAACATAAAGGGTTGTTATATGAATAATTAGGAAGAAGAATACCTATGAGACAACTGAAAGTTTCCAATTTTATAAGGGGTTAGTAGAGCAGATTTGTTTTCCATTTTGTGACAGTACAATCTTTCTTGATAATTAAGAGGTATGGATATTTTTATAGGAAAGGAGAAAGTGAGATATAATTGGTGTGGAGTGTGGAGCCACACAAATTAGTCCACATTCTTTCTTTTTCTTTCTCCCATCTACCATCTCAGTCCCCAAAATTAAGCATCTTACTCCCTTTTGCGCTTAGATTCATTGCTCTTCTTTTCTTTTTAAAATATTCCACCCTCGATATTTTCTTAGGAACTCAGGCACCCAGAATTTAATACTTCTCCGTCTCATTTTATGTGAGGTAGTTTGACTCAGTATGAAGTTTAAAAAAGAAAGAAAGATTTTTTAAATTTGTGGTCCAAAATGAATGATAAAAATTTATATGGCTGTAAATCATTTCATTAAGGGTAAAATATATATTTTATAGTTAAATTGTTACTTAATATAGAAATGTGTCATTCTTTTTGGAACAGACTAAAAAAGAAAATAAGTCACATAAATTGGAACAGAGGGAGTATAATTTTTTAAAATTTTCAGAAATATACAATTATCTCCTAAAAATATAGTTTAGTTCAAAATATAATTAGGTATACATTCAGTATACAATAATATACAAAAAAAATTCAAATTTTATTTCTTACAAAATGTTTCAAAATTGATACATTATACACCCAATATGCAATATTATAAAAAATAAATTATAAGAGATATTTATAAACCCATAAATAATAATATACAATAGGAAAAATGGACATATATACCTCCCGAACTTTCGTAATGATATCTTATTTGGATTATACTATTGTAGTGTTAAAGACATCCTATAGTATATATAGTACATCCTTGTACAGAAGTAAAGCGGGCGACATAATAATAATAGTTGGGTTATATCTTCAGTGATTTCATATGGTATCGATGCCATGACGGGCGCCAATTCCTCCATCACCTCCGCTACTTCTTCACAAACAACCCTTAGCTAATTAGCCTCTTTATCTCCATTAAACCTGCCTTGAAAAACTACCTCTTTAGGCGCACACAACTATAACCTTACATTCCTCGTTTGATCATGCGATATGAAATCATTATTTGAAATCGTGATATAAAATCATGAGATGAAATTGAAATTTTGTTTGGACATGCAATTTGAACTTTTTATGTTGTATGCTTTCTCATTAACATAAAAATCTCATAAGTTGTAAATTATTAAAATTGTCTCAATTCTTTATACAATCCTACCAAATAAGCACAAGTTTATAAATTGCATGATACACTATCGCAAAGATATTCTTAAAAATACAATATTTGTTTATCAAGTTTTAATTCAATAAAAAATTAAATTAAACATAATTTATGGTGTACAAGTCTTTAATATAATACATCTATACAGGGGCGGAGGCAGCATATAATGAGGGGGTTCATCCGAATCCCCTCGGCGAAAAATATTACTATTTATACATGGTTAAAATTATTTTTAGGTATGTATAATAGATGTCGAACCATCTTCCACTAGTTCGTGTGTTTACTTCTTAGATTTTGAACCCCTTATTAAAATTTCTGGCTCCGTCACTGCATATATATAGTACGAACAATCTTCTCACCAAACGAATCATTAATAAGAAGTGCACGAACTTTTTTTTATTACATTCATGAGAAGAATCATTTTTGTAAAAGTACTTTTTGAAATATATGTATTTTAATAAATCAAATATGAAATGTCAGAATTATTTTTCTTTACTACCAAACACATGCACAATTTGCATTTTGCAACATTTTTTGGGTGACATCAACAATAAGTCAAAATTTATGATGAGTCAAACTTAGCTTTTTGTTTGGTCTTGGTTGGGGGGATTAATATGATTTTTACGTTGAGAAACTATTAGAATGGGATGGGCGGATAGAGAATGACAAGTGCCGTGACGTACCCTGACAAGGAATGATGGAGAATCACAAGTGCCGTGACGTACCCTGACAACGAAAATTAGAAGGGTCAGCGAGTTGATTTAAAATTTGAAATATTTAAATGGGTTGAAATAAAAATTAAATTGAATCTTGACTCGCTCAAGTTTACTTTGAGCTCAAATGGGCTAAAAATTAGGTTGGGTCATGACCCGTTTGATCTCAATAATTTTAACATGTTGTTATTTTACTTTTATAATCACAATTTAAATTTCAACTCAAGATTTTTTTAAAAAAAAGATGTTATAAATGGATAATTAAATCTAAAAAGATATAAATTATATTGTAATTCATACATTCAATATAAAAAATATACATTATATCAATACAAATAAAGAATCTTAAAACGAGTTGAGATTAAAAATTAAATTGAATCAAATTAAGGATTCTCTTAAAATCACTTAAAACTTGAATGAGTTGAAATTGAACTCAATTCAAATTATTTTGAGTTTAACTCTTAAAATTTTGGACGAATTAAATAGGTTACATATAATTGAGCTCAATTTTTACCCCCAAAATTACCATTTACTTTTCCCAAAACATATTTAAAAACTTTACTCTAAAATATTTTGTAAGTTGTGATGTACTGTTGTACCATTTAGCAGTCTTTGTAAAGTGAATAGAGTACTTTATCTTAATTGGTGTCCCACTTTACCTTTAACCTTTTAGTCCATTTGGAAATGAATACAACCAAACTACTTTACAATGGTCATTTGTGATAATTATATTTCATTATATAACGGTCATTTGTTATAATTGTATTTCATTATAATAATGTGTTATTTTCTTCATAATCAATTTTTATATTATATTTTATTTCTCTACACATTTTGTAAAATTGTCTTTTTTATAATAACAATATAGAAATATTGTAATAATAATTTATAAGAAATATATTATGTATAAAATAAAATATTAAAATATTTATGTCAATCATCACTAATGTCATGCACATAGTAAATTTCTAGCACAAATATCTAAAGAAAAAAATGTATTTAAATGGTGCCCATCAATTATGATTTCAAAAGAAAAGGCAATTGATATTTTCTTCTTTATATTTATATTTTTTTCTAATTTTACGTATTCTTGTTAAAGAAAGCTAAATGAGATCTAAACATCAAATATAAGTATACATATATAAAAACACATCACTATATCAACTATGATTTTTTTTAGACAAACGTTGTCACAAGAGAGAGGCTTGATTGTATCACTTTTGTATAATTGAAAACTATTTAATTTTAAAATTTTCATTTTACCCATAGTGAAATGATTATTTTATGAATGCTAATAAAATATTTTAGCCAAAAATTTAAAAAAAATCCTTTTTTTTTAATTTTAAATTTTGTGTGAAATCAAACTATATCACATAAATTGGAATGGGAAGAGTAATATTTTCCCCCTTTCGAACTTTTACTTGATTAAAATTATCTTTCAAGTGGAACAAGTATTATTCACTTTCATCAAATAAAATAAAATTAAATTGCAAATTAAAGGCAGAATGGTGCTGGAGATTCTTTGTCACGATCCAACTGATCGGATCATGCATGCACCTACTCTAACATCTAGATAAGATAATTCTTACCACCCAATTTTAAAATGGGCAATGCAAAAATCAATAAAAACATAAGAAAGCTCTTTAATAATTGAAATAGTCATGAAAACTCCAGATTTAAGGATTACCTTTTCACAAATAACCGAAAAATTCCTCTCAAGGAACTAGTCTAAATAGGTACAACATCTACTAAGATAAACAATGTATAAAAGAAAAGAAGACACGCCTCTCACCATAAGGAAAGAGAAGTAGAAGCTGTTGGAGATTATCATTGTCTTAGGGGTAAGATATTTTACTCAACCCTGCAACCAGACTACGCCAAGTGACATAGCAAAAGTAGTATAAGTACAAACAACACGTGTAGGCATTATCGGTCGACCCGAATCACTCACATAATTGATAACGCTCAAATGTCCTTCTTAAAATCAATTAAAAGGGACAACAGTCATAGTCAATAAATACCCAACGAAGAGTTGGGATCGAATCTCACAGGGAATGGTATATCGTAGAGAATTCTTATAAGGAAATTTGGATTGTAAAATTGCTCATTTGTAATACTAAGAACAAGTGGGTGGATGATTCCACCAATTTAATAAAAAGACTTGGTTATCATTTGTCACAATTAAACTAAAATTTCGGAGAATTTAAGAGTTAACAAGCAATCTAGGGGTGCGGGGATTGGAAATTGATGTCGCATAGGGGTAATTATGTTGCTCTATAGTAATGAACATCCATGAATAGGCTAGGTCATCTTAAATGATGCTAATCATCTTTTGATCTCAAAACATCTACGCATAGGATCTTCTTTTGGTCTAATCTATATGTCAATCTAAACAACCCAATACCTTACTTTATTCCCTCTTTTGATGCAAAAATAGGGCAAATAGATTCGACCCGTAACCTCTATTTTCAAGAAAGTTACAGACATCAAACCTAAATTTCTAGTATTGGACTAATTACCCACTCCAATCAATCTCTTTCGAGCATCAACCATAGATCAAAAGTAGGAATTAAGTTTGCAACCTTAACCCATAAATTAACCCTATGCTAATTAGCCCAAATTCATGTATGAACAACAACAAAATATAGCATAACACAATACCCACTACATTAAATCAACACCCAACCCCATAATTGCACCCCCTAGATCTTGGGATTTCAGTCATCCATCACAAGAAGCAAATAAAATATACCTTTCATGAAAGCAGTCATGCGTAACATGAAATTAAACAATTACAAGTAAATCCACTTTGGATTCAACTTCATTTTGTCAAATTCAAGAACAAAGTTGAAAAACCCCAAAAGCTAGAAAGTGTTCTTCACAAAGGTCAAGTGTTTTCTATCAAAACCCTAATATTTCTCACTCTTTCTAATCTCCAGAACTCTCTTCTTTTATCTCTCCTTTGGGCTATTTATAGTTTCTCAAAATTTGGCCCAAAAACTCAATGCGCGTCTTATTCGGTGACATTAGTCCACCTCACCGAGCCCCTTCGACAAATCGCCTCTTGTGCTTCAGTTTGCCTTGTCATGCTTTAGACTTCAAGTGTTTGAACCTCAGTCAACGAACTCGTTTGAATCTGCCTTTCACATTCGGTGAATCACTGAGTACCACCTTGGTTCGCCATTTGAGCATTTAGTTTTCTCCTTGCACTGTCATTTTCAGCGACAATCAGCAAGGTCGCCTTTCTTATTCGGCGCATCGCCTTATCTTTTGGAATTTGCTGACCTGTTTCGATAGACACAAGTGTTGTCCACTGTCATTTTGAGCGAGGTCATGCTCACTAGGCGATCCACCTTTCTCGTTTGGCGATCAACAATATATAGTTTGCAGTTCTTTTTGCATTTTTGGTCATTCTTTCAAACATCAATCATTGCCTTGTCCATTGGCCTTCACAGCTGCAAATCATCAACATATCATCAGAAAAGGATAAAATTAGACATTGAGGACACTAATTATTGAGCTAAATAGACCTCAAATGAGTGCAAATCTACCACTCATCAACACCCCTAACTTAAACTTTTGCTTGTCCTCAAGTAAATCAAGAACACAATTAACTCAATAAGGGTGTCTACAACATTATTCAATGAGAGATAACAAACGATTGACATAACAAGTCTAGTCTCAATAGCATGCTACACTAAATCATGATAAAAAAAACTTCAGATGATGACTAGCCGATTTCAACACAAGCTCAAGCTCACTTTAGCTTTTTGTCTAATGCAAGACCATGTTTCAATAAATGCATTCAAGTGCCCTCACATCAAGAATAATTTCATGCTCTCACAAAGAAAATAAACAAAGACATAAGGAATCTATGCAACTCTCACTCTCTCAAAAGAGAACATGCGAGCTTCATCCCATAGGTTTGCCCATATTTTCCAATCATCACCCACAACCTAGTTCATGCAATATCTCAAGGGTTTTTAGGGCTTGTAATTGGGCTGAGGGTTAAGGTATGGTCAATTTGGCTCGGTGACTTCACCTTCTCAAAACATTGTTACAATCATCTTCACCTCTTCTCAATTTCTTTTCATTCGTTTTCATTTGAGAACTCAAACTTTGACTTTTTCACTCAATTTGTTTGGAATCCCCTTAATTTCACCACTTCCCTTTTTCATTTCCATTTTTCAAGATGTTTTCACCACTATGATAATTTTTTATTTTTAATTTATAAGGAGAGATTCCTTCTTTTTGTAACAAACTCCAAAGTTGAGTCCCATTTCATCTTTCTTTGCGCTTCACTTGGCTTTCATTCCTCCTTCCTTTCCACACCCCAACTTAGGCTTTTAACTAAGTTGACTATTTAAACATAAAAATGCTTCAAAAAGGATTTTACGTGAGAATGTAGAGATAATTTGGCTCAAGAGGTTTTCTTTTGGTATTTCCAACAAATGGGTTAGGCTCAAAAGGTGTCAAAATGGATGCACACCCTCACAAGGTCGTCACAAAATATTATGGACATTTGGGTTCCCTTTTTGAAATATTGCCCAAGATCACGCCTCGCATTTGTCAAGATTTAAACAATTAGACTAACAAGGTAAATTCTAGGATTCCACACACATTCTTTCAAGTAAGACCTCACCACACATGGCACTTCAAAATACACTCATTTAGTACATCCCAAAATATCAAAAGTTCATGTGCGATGTTCATTGAAAGACTCACATCAAAATGTAGTTAGTCAACAAAAGATTCAAAGAGATTGCTCAAAAGCGCAACCACATCGATTTCATTCTCGTAACACCAACACTCTATATCATGTTCATCATGGGTACTATTCAAGATATTGATATTGAACACAATCGATCCTCGAGTCATTATCAATGAAAACTTCAAGTATTTCACGATTTTCAAAACTCATGGGGGGTTGCAAAATTAAGAGAGAACGAAAAAGACAAAAAAGATCCACTCAACCAAAAGAAACACTATAATATAAACAAAAGTAAACTAATACAATCATCCAAATCTAAAAGTTACAAAAAATACAAGCAAAAAGGGGACTATTGGCTCAAAGGCCCTCATCCCACCAAAAAGAAACAAGCAGTTTCCTCAATGTAATGAAAAATAAAAGTACGAGAGGCTGATATAGAAGGGTCCCCCTAACAGACTAAACTAGTGGAGCACTCTCATCTGGAGTCTCAAGAAGGGAAGCATCATCCGGGACATCAATACCCGATAATAGGATCACTGGAGGCAGCAATGGAGTTTTAACAGGGGCAACAATACCCATCATAACACTCGGAGGAATGTTGGATTCTAAAGAGACTCAACTCGTACCAACCATTGAAGTCTCCCAAAGGGATCTCTCCAGAATCTCCTAAATAATGACCTCCTTAGTCTCCTGCATCTTCGTAAGAGTCTGTGCAATCCCCTGCTCCTCACTTGTCAAATACTCGTCATTCATCTCCTCGGATAAATCATCCTCAACCCTCTCAACATCCACATCTGCATCAATATCAACACTCACAACAATCTTAGGTTGCATATTAGGAGTAGGCTCACTACTAGGCATCTTTAGTGGCATGGAGATAGGTGTATCTGGTAGGGGAACCTCGCGCCATAGCATCGAGAGGTTGGTAGACTACAACTGAGTCCTATCCGCTCGCAAAGAAGCAAGCTCACCTCACATGGTGTCTAGTGTACCCGAACTACCCTTGGCCTTCTCCTGAGCCTCTAATCTAACAGTGAGGTTTTCCAACCTCACACCACGGTCCTTGATCAGCCTTTCACACCTAATCACCATGTCCTTCAAAGGAGCCAAGGCCCTCTCAATATCCCTATCAATAATCCCGGGCATGTCTGTCACAACCCTCGCGACTCTAATATATGCGGATCGGGCAAGGCTTCCCATATGATAAATCAATGCCTAGGGTCAATGGGGGACGGGTGATAGGAGTGGGGGTATGCCTAGCAATAATAACAGCATACACAGTAGCTAGTGTAAAGAGGTCAACTACGAGCATAGTGTCAGGTGGTGGAGGCTTCCTCCGAGTTGCACCATCCCATAAATACTCAGCCTCAATCTTTCGAATGTCATTGGAAGATGATGGTTTGATCCTCACATCTGACTTTCCCCTAAAGGAACTTCTGCTCTCTTGCACGACTGAGTAATGAGAATCAAAAAGTAAGGGAGGTCTACTCCTGCTTAGTCCATAGCAACATCTCCTCTACAATGATGGTACCGACGCTGATCTCCTCCTTATCGATGATAGTGCCCACTAGAACTGCCTTACGATGTCAGAGGATTAATTCAGTCTGGGATGACATGATGTTGCTGCTTATAAACCCAAACCAATATCGGGCTACAATTTTAGGGTCATTCTTCTCTATCTTTGCACCTTCAACCATCCAAGATGGAGAAAAATCATCATATATCAATGGGGCTAGCCACCCTTTTAAGGCATCAAGATCTTGATGCATCCAGATTTGGTAGGTGTTAGCATGAGTAGACGGGGTGTGTAGTACTGTGTTAGCCTCAGCCGCATTATACTTAACCATCTTTCTTTGCACTTCAAGGTTTCCAGATAATACCCTTTCTCTTCTTTGGTAGGTCCTTAGCATAGGTGTGGTAAAAATCCCTTACACTCTTCGTCATATAGGGTTATCTGAGCTTTGTGAATTAACCAAACTTATGAAATTTTATAGGTTCCCATACAACAAGGTAGTCACTTATAACTCCATCAGTCGAGAGTCTATGCTCCTCCATAATAGTGCATTCTCCTTCTGCCTTGAGCCTATTTAAGGCCCTTGGAGCTATGATTGGGAGAACATGAGAGACTGGGGCTGGATCTTATGGAGGTGACACTAGTCTGGAGTAAATATTCACTTGCTTCGTGGTAATGTGTTTCCAGGGTTTCTTACCCCACTAGTAGGAGTCTATGGATTGGCTTGTTGGGAACGAGGGGACTTCTAAGGCTCATTAGTAGTTATGCACTTGTGTTTATTTGGAGAAGGATGAGAGTTTTTGTCCAACTTTGTGTCAGATTGCACCACCTGTTTTACTTTTCTAAGTTCCATAATTTGCAAAGCACACATTCAAACATAGGATTTGTCAAGTTTAGTTAAAATCAAACTCATTCATAACATAATTAAAAAAGTATCATATGGTCCGCCTTACGAAAAGGGGATCTCCTAACAGGATAGGCGAGCTCGCCGAATCAGACAATGGCGATTTTCAAAGGGAACATGCATAAAGAGAGCAGTCAATTCCAAGTCGGTGATTGGCCGAATTGGTTTTGGCAGGCTAAGACGAGTCCACCAAAAGTGACAGTGCAATTGGAAAAGAAACACGCATCAAAGGCGATGTCCACTCCCACTCGATGATTGGCCAAGTGGGTTCGCAGCCCGCTAAATGGGATAGTACCCTAGGTCACATATTCACTCAAGAGGGTGAGCTCAGGATTTCTCGGCGATTCGCCTAATCCTACTTGGCGAGCTAAGACAAGCCCACAAAACAGGAAGTGTTCAGCCTAATGCCTAATTTTTACAGCTAAACCCAAAATACGCAACAAATATGAGTTTCCCAACATCATTACAACCCACCTATATGCTTATCTACCCATGGGTACTCAGACTTCTCTTAGATAGTACAAAATATTGCTCAAATTGATGATTTGTCATTAAAAGGTCGTCACCCTGTCTATCATTGGGCAAAATTATATGATTGGGTCAACACTGGTTATTCTGAATTCACCTACATTAAATTAGGCTCAGACCTATCATCTATATCAGTTAAATTTCATAAATTAACCAACACAATTAAGATTAGCATTTTATAGGCAACACACATGCAAATAACTCGAGGGCACAGTTCAATACGCACAATATGAAGCTACCCACTAAAATCTAACAATCAATATCATCCAATAGCTTTAAGCCCATACCCACAATGCAAATTAAAGCTCAAATGATCAACAAAATCGACAACCAACCTTAAGTTGAAGCTTTAATCGAGAATAATCAAGGAAATGAAGTTAGGTTGACAATGATGGCAAGAAAAGGCACTCCTTGAACTTTGAAATCACAGACATAGGACTCACAAACACCCAATAATGCAATGCAAGAGAAAGTAGAAGAAATAACTTAAAAATATCAAAGGATTTTCTTTTTGAATTTGAAAAGACCATTAGCCTTTTTATAACAGGTCAGTTTGGCGGTCACGACTAACGTCGCCGAACATATTTGGTGAATCACCAATTGGAGCTCAAGCTCGCCGAACATGCCTCAACGAACACAAAATATGAAAGTTGATTCAGCAGACCTAATAGAGTCTGCATAGTGCACTTCGGCGGATGCTTTTTGGAGCTCGAATAACCAACATTGACAGTTCACTTTTGCACATGTTCAAGCTCAGAAGGCGGAGAAGAACGAGTCCACTCAACACCTTTGAGGAATTGCCGTTTAGGTTCCGGCATCGCCTAATGTTCTTTTTTTCAAACTTTAAACTTCTTATCAACCAACACTCACAACACACATTATTGAAAGTAATAAAAACAAAAGTAATGACTTGAGTTGCCTCCCAAAAAGTGCCTTATTTAACATCGTGGCACGACGTAGTTCTCAATTCCTCAATATTCATTCTTGGGATTTTGGATGGTGTTACTAGACAACGTTCCCTTTTGCCTTGGATTGAGATGAGCGGAGGTCTGGAATAATTAGATCTTCAGCTGCTTCATAGACACCGAATGAGAAGTCACCATCTGGGATAAAGTGGAGAAGTCATTTTTTAATTTCTTCAACACTTTGTCGGACCCTTTAACCTTGTTGAAGATCCTTGTAAGCATTTCCTCAGTTTTGTTTCCTTCTGGACCAGTTTGGTCTTTTGGTCGTTGACGATCATGGGGAAACACATACCTCTCTTTGTCAACCTTCCTATCTCTCCAATTTCCACCTCGCCAATCTTTACAACCACTATCTCTATCCTTGTTCCAATCTTGGTTCCCACCTTGTTGTTGATAATTGGTGTGAGAACTCCCCCCTTCCCCATTTGTTTCCCAAATATTGAACTTCCTCATTGTATAATATCTCAAACTTAGCATCATTTGAGTAGTGCCCACTATTGGTTCCAACAACATTTACCGACTTAAGTCCACCTCCCATGACATGTTTAGACAACAAATCGAGTTGGGTCATCATCTTGGCCATATTTTCATCTCGTTCATTGTCCTTCTTTATTTGCTCTTTGCTTAAAGTCAATTGTAGAGTAGACACTTGGTCTTCTCTAGTATGCCATGCTCAGTTAACTTTGGTCATGCCATCTAACAACAAAGCAACCACATCATATGGTTGTCTCATTAATCCACCTTGGACTAACTGATCAACTGTATCTTTATTAATTGAATCTACGTTAGAATAGAAGTATTGTAACAACAAATTGTCCAGAACGCCATGTGTCAAACATTGCAAAAAGAATTTCTTGAATCTTAGCCAAGTCTTATGTAGAGGTTCACCTCCAATACACTTGAAATTTTGATCTAGGTTTGAAGTTTAACCATCTTTGATGGTGGAAAGAATCTCTCCACAAAAACATCATTCAACTTCTCCCACGATGTGATAGAATCATTTGACAATTCTGCCAACCATCTTGTAGCTCACCCGTTAAAGAGAACGAAAATAACCTCAACCTTACGGACATTTGAGAGATATTCTTGAAAATAAATGGTCCACATACCTCTATAAAATTACTAAGGTGTTCATGGGTATCTTCATGAGTTAGGCCCCCAAAGTTCTCTTTTAGTTCGACCTATTGTAGCATTGTTCCGGTTATGTGAAATACTGCCCTCCTGGCTGTGGGAAGTATCCGGATGGCTCCCGTGGTTTTAACAATATTCATATGCATATCATTCAAATCACCCATGTTGTCATTTTGACAATAGTGACTATATTTTTCACTACCATTTTCACTCATTGTATAAGACCTGCAAATCAACTAACAACAACACAAAACAACAATCTACTACAACTAAACGAATTTCCAAACTAATTTCTCAAATGAAATTCTCAATCACCATTCGCCGACAGCGGCCCCATATTTAATAACGCTCAAATGTCCTTAAAACCAATTAAAAGGGATAGAAGTCGTAGTCAATAAAAACCCAATGAAGAGTCTAGGTCAAATCCAATAGGGAATGGTATATCGTAGAGAATTCTTATAAAGAAATTTGAATTGTAAAATTGCTCATTTTTAATAGTAAGAACAAGTGGGTGGGATTTTCCACCAATTTAATAAAAATATTTGGTTATCAATTGTCACAATTAAACTAAAATTTATAAGAACTTAAGGGTGAACAAACGAATCTAGGGGTGCGGGGATTGGAAATCGATGTAACATAAGGGTAATTGTGTTGCTTTATTGTGATGAACATTCATGAATAGGCTTGGTGATCTTCAATAATGCTGATCATATTTCAATATCAACACATTACCTTACTCTATTCTCTCTTTCGATACAAAAATTGGGCAAATAGATCTGACCCATAACCTCTCTTTTCAAGCAAGTTACATACATCAAACCTAAATTGCTAATATTGGACTAATTACCCACTCTAATCAATCTCTTTTGAGCATCGACCAGAGATCAGAAGCAGGAATTAAGTTTGCAATCTTGACCCATAGATTAACCCCATGCTAATTAACCCAAATTCATATATGAATAGCAACAAACAGAGAATAACACGATACCCACTACATTAAATCAACACCTAACCCCATAATTGCCCCTTATATCTTGGAGCTTTAGCCACCCATCGCAAAAAACAAAGAAAATATATCTTCCATGAAAGTAACAATGGGTAAGATGAAATTAAGCAATTGAAAGCAAACCCACTTTGCATTCAATTTCAATTTGTTAAATTCAAGAACAAAGTTGAAAAACCCCAAAAGGTAGAAAGTATTCTTCACAAAGGCCAAGTGTTTTCTCTCAAAACTTAAGATATTTCTCACTCTTTCTAATCTCCAGAACTCTCTTATTTTTTCTCTTTTGGGCTATTTATAGTTTCCTAAATTTTGGCACAAAAACTCGATGTACGTCTTATTCAGTGACATTAGTCGAGCTCGCCGAGCTCATTTGGTGAATCACCTTTTGTGCTTCAGCTCACCTTTTCATGCTCTAAGCTTCAGGTTTTTATACCTAAATCGGCGAACTCATTTGAGTCTGCCTTTCAGATTCGATAAATTGTCGAGTACCACCTTGGTGGCCTTTCGAGCATTCAATTTTTCTCCCAGCACTATTGTTTTCAGCGACGATCAGCAAGGTCACCGTTCTGAGTTGGCGCATCGCCTTCTCTTTTGGATTTCGCCCTCCTGTTTCGATAGACACAAGTGTTGTGCACTGTCATTTTGGGTGAGATCATCCTCACTAGGCGACTTGCTTTTCTCGTTTGGCTATCAACAATGTATAGTTTGCACTTCTTTTTGCATTTTTGGTCATTCTTTCAATCATCAATCGTTGCCTTGTCAATTGGCCTTCATAGATGCAAATCATCAATATATCATTAGAATAGAACACATTTAGGCATTAAGGACACTAATTATTGAGCTAAATAGACCTCAAATAAGTACAAATCTACCAATCATCAATAATATCATTCACAAAATTAAGAACAAAAAAATTTTAAATGCCAT
>NC_064292.1:33711547-33721773 GCF_019186545.1 Solanum stenotomum
GATTAAATTCATATTAGATCATTATGAACTAGATTATCTTTATCATGTTTTCCTGTCACTACTAGCATCGTACTTTAGCGGATACTTCCTTCTTATCAGCACCTCAACTTTGTTTACTCCCCTAAACGGCTTCCTCGCCTACCGGTTTCAACATTAGGATGGCATAGTATAGAAGTTTTCTCCCTATTTCCAGTGTGCTAATAAACTAGAAATCATGATTCAAATAATTCTAATACATATAACTAACATAAATTTATTCAATCATATATATGATATTCAGGAATATATGAAATTAGTTCCGCATATTTTTTGAACAATATACCTTTGCCTCTTGCTTAGCCATGTTATCTGAAATATCTGACTGGATTTCAGATTTATCCATTAACTTTGAAGTATTTAGTATCTTAAGAGGGTTTTTTGAAAGGAGAGTTTTTATTTAGGCGTTGACTGCCTTTCAAAGTTTTACAACTGCGTCTATATATAGACATACACATTCTAATACTATTCATGATAAAATAGAATATAAATATATTCAATACTTAGAAATACAAATAAATAACTTAGAATATAAACTACAACATAATTTATAAATGAATAAAGAAGAATACGCAATAGATGAAAAAACATATGAAAATTATGACGGATTAAAAATAAAGATAATATTTTCTAATCTAGGAAGAAGATATAAGAAAATAGGTGACAGTATAAGTTTAATGTTAGAGAAAGAAACGATAAAACTAGAAGATAGTTTAACTGCTATGATAAGAATAATAGAAGAAAAAGAAGAAAATGATAATCTACCCGAAGTAAGAGTTGATGAAATAAACGACGATGATCTAGAACAACATTCGAAAACAAGCGAAACATATACGAAACTTTTAACAAACATAGATAATACAAAGAATTTAGAAGTAAATACAGAAGACGTAGACATGGACGAAAAACCTAGCACATCAGGAGTAAAAAACCCAAAAAATTTTAATCCAAAATATTATAATGAAAATTATGAACAATATGATAAAGAAAAAAGTACATGGGATAAAAGATTAAGTAGAAAATGGACGCCTAAACCAATAACTGGACAACATGATTTTTTAGATTTAGACTGTGTAGCAGATATAAATAAAACAATCCAATTATGGATAGGATACATATCAAAACAATTAATAGATAACAAGATAGTAATAGCAGAGGCATCAGGATAGATAGAAAAAACAATTATAGGAACAGTAAAATTATGGCTACAAAATTTAACAAGTGAAAGCTTAACAACTTTAAGAAATAATAAAAAATTTGATGGTGGAATAGCCACTACAACTATGGAAATATTAGATAAATACGAAATAGTTATAAGAAATGAATTTAGTAGTATGACAACAGAGGTAGAAGAACAAACTATAGAGGATATAAAACCTCCAATACAGGTTATCAAGATAGGACTGACTAAAGATATGATTATACCCGAGGACATCGGACAACAAGAAGAGATAGGCAAAATAGAGATACCAAGTTTTTATGCTAACAAAAGAATAATTGGTATATCAACTATCATACAGGAGCTCATAAATAATTATTTAAACGGAAACGCTATATGGAGCTACTATGCAAGAGATCAGTTAATGATTTATTCCAATTCAAGGGAGCTAAGGAAAACAGATATGGATGAGGTCCAGAGATGGATTTTATCATTACTTAAGCCAGAAGAACAACCTACAACACGAGCACTAAAAGTAGGATTTATTTCGTCAGAGTTATTAACGAGATATTGCAAGCTAATTGGTCACAAATACCCTGACCACATATGTTCGAAATGCAACGGAGAAGATAATATTCCCACACGTCCAGCTGGAATAAGAGATAAAGACGGATGAGAAGATAAAGATGAAGATAAAAAAAGATAGAAGATAAAGGAAACACAAAAACGTGCTTGGCCACACAAAGCCAAAAGTAGATATGTAAAAGTCTTGAAATAAATAGTAGTCATATTATTAGGTACAAGTTAGTAGAAAAAACATAGTCAACATATGCATGTGCATTATTAAAGATATGTTGACAAGTGTAAAATATGGGTAGTATGTATTATATTATTAAGAAGACAAGTGTGTAGTCGTAAATAGGATAGTGGTAGACAAAATAAGAACTATTCATGAATAGTAGTCATGAATAGTATTAGAATGTGTATGCCTATATATAGACGCAGTTGTAAAACTTTAAAAGGTAGGCAACGCCTAAATAAAAACTCTCCTTTCAAAAAACCCTCTTAAGATACTAAATACTTAAAAGTTAATGGATAAATCTGAAATCCAGTAAGATATTTCAGATAGCATGGCTAAGCAAGAGGCAAAGGTATATTGTTCAAAAAATATGCGGAACTAATTTCATATATTCCTGAATATCATATATATGATTGAATAAATTTATGTTAGTTATTATGTATTAGAATTATTTGAATCATGATTTCTAGTTTATTAGCACACTAGAAACAGGGAGAAAACTTCTATACTATGCCATTCTAATGTTGAAACAGGTAGGTGAGGAAGCCGTTTAGGGGAGTAAACAACGTTGAGGCGCTGATAAGAAGGAAGTATCTGCTAAAGTACGATGCTAGTAGTGACAGGAAAACATGATAAAGATAATCTAGTTCATAATGATCTAATATGAATTTAATCAATTATGAATATGATAGGAAGGAATAATTTGAAATAAAAAATCTGCATGATAAAGCACATGACTACGTACGTTCATAATGAAATGATAAGAAACTACGAAACTTTAATATTATATATACTTAAAGATATAAAAATAATTGAATTAAGAAGGATCATATGGGAAAAAATATTTAATGATAACGAATCGGAAGATATATTAAACCAACAATGGTATGAAATAGACCTACATGATTTAGACTTCGAAAGAATAGAATGATATGATTAAGAAATAAATTTAGATTAAAATGAACTACGAATATTTACAATATTGGATAAAATCTATGTTGGGTTTTAAAAGGTGTGAATGGAAAATGAAGAGTTGCGACTTTTATGAAGAGTTGTGACTTTGATGAAAAGTTGCGACTTTTATGAAGAGTTGTGACTTTTGTGAGAAGTTGTGACTTTTATGAAAAGTTGTGACTTTTATGAAAGTTGGTGACCTTTCCAAAAGATTGTGACTTTTCCAAAGGTTTGTGACCTTTCCGGTAAGGCACAATAAGAACCTTTTAACACTACCCTTTGTTTTCTATAAATTGAGGGATTTCTTCTCATTTTAAAATAGAATTTTTCTAGACCTCTTCTACTACTAAATCTAGTATTCTAAGTGTACTTTACTGTCGTTGAGTAGCTCACTAACACCAGCGTTTTCGGTATCAATACACTGGTGATTGAGATCATTCTATCCTGGGAGGACATATTCCAAATCAAACCTCGGATACTAGAAGAGAATAATTTCCTTAAGGGGATACTGTGCATTCAGTGGGCTTGGTATTCTTTCTGTTTTTCCAGATTTTGGTATGTGTTACATATTTTAGATTTGTGAATTAATTTATGTTCTTCTGTTATTCACTGGTTCATTAAACTTTGGTAACTTCGTGTTTCTGCAAAGTTTTGTTGGAATCAGTAAGATTCTTTAAACACAGATTGACAACAATTCTTCTTTAAGAAAAAAAAAATATTTTGTATATTTTATCTAATTTGTTTCTGATTCTAGTTTCTCTACTAGTTTTAATTTTTTAGTTGTGAAAATGTTCTTAAACTTTATTGTGTCTTACCAAGTTTTTCAAAGTTTTGTTCTAAGTATCTTGGGAATACGAGACGAACAACAATCTTAAGGAACTTATTATACTATTGGTATTTCTCGTATTCTACTGATTGAGAGAAACAGATTATGGAAGTAGAAGCTTAAGGCATTACTTCTCCATAATTTGGTGCTTTGTTTAGCAAGGTCAAAGTGAGAATGTAAAAAATAAAATAAAATTTGGTGCTATTCTGGTTAAAGATTACACCAGGTAACCTTCTTATTATTTATCTAAGGAGGAAAATAGTTTCTAAGAGTTAACAATTTTGATTTTTTATCATGTGTATCTTTGGAAAAAGATCTGCAAACCATTTGTTGTGGAATAAATTTTTCTTGGCAAATAGTATTGCCTTTAAAATTCTTTAGTTTGCAAAATGAGAGATGCAAATTTTTGTTTGATAAAATAGTTTGTCAAAATGTTATAGTTGGAAGACTATTTGAAAAGAAAAACATTTCTATGTGATAAAGAATATGTTTAATTCTGTTTGGAGAAAAAAAAAAAAATAACTTTTGTAGTTTTGTACTCCATGTGAAATTTGATTGTGTCTGATTTTTTCTGGCTAAAAACTTTTGTAGTTTATTACTCTGGATAAATCAGGCTATGCAATTGGTTTGAAAAATTATGAAAACTTCACATAATAAGTCAATGTTGTACTTTTGACTTTCTATAAACTCACTGTTATATAGAAACAAATTGTACAAATTTTTTTTTGTCTTTATTGTTAGTATTCTAAATACTAAGTGGTATGTCTATTTGTGATAGATTGAAAAATACCAGTGACTTAGAGTTTGTGATTTTGTGCCTCTATGAATGAACTTTGACACTATGTAAATATTATCAAAGAGAATTGAAGCAATATAATTCTTTTGTAGAATAATATTTCCAAAAGAGGTTTCATAGTGCCAATGACATGTTGATGGTCTGGAAAAATATGTGGAAAAACTATTTTCAAATACTTGAAAAATATTTTTGAGATCACATTTAAAATGTGGGGGTTCTTTGCTTATGATAAAGATAAAATTAGACTTGGTGTCTAATTTAATTTTGGAGCAAAAGATATGAAATTCAATGGTACTTTTGTATTATGTTAGACCCACAAAATTCTTGGAGTATATTCGGTATTGTGGTTGAGTTTCTCTATTACTAGTATATGATGTGACTAGTATGAAACTACCAAATTATATATATACTTGTTCAAAATAAAAGTGTTCTTTTATGAAAAAGTGTCACTTAAAATGTTGTGATTTTTCATGAAAATATGTCTATTATAATAAAAGTATTTGCATAGACATGAATATTGGTGAATAATTATTCGTTATGTTTTGTAAAAGAAACATTTGGATTATATTGCCTTTACTGGACCTGATGAAACTTTGTTCACGGGTAGTTCTATAACAATCAAATTGAAAGTTATGGAAAGGTCTTGCTGAAAAGGACATTTGACAAGGTGATGACTCTAAACAATGTTTGTGTCATACAAAATTGTAAGAAATAGGAACAAATATCTGTGAGAAAAAGCTACCTCACGGAGAGCTTTTCAAACTCAATATTTTTATTTGTTCTTACTTGCTTGAGTCAAACTATTTGTGACATGAACACTTGAGACATGTCAATTACAAAACCTTGTAAGGAAAATTGATCAACTTAGAAGTTTTGTCTAAACTTTGAGTGCAATAAATAAAAAAATGTCCAGTTTGTGTGAAATCTAAGTATGCTGAGCATTCTTATAAATCTGTTGAAAGGAATTCTAATCCCTTAGAATTGATTTACACTGACATTTGTGATATGAAGTCAACACCATCTCATGTTGAAAAAAAGTATTTCGTAACTTTCATTGACAATTGCATTAGAAATGACTATGTCTATTTGCTGAATGGTAAGGATGAAGCAATAGAAACGTCTAGACAATATAATATTGAAGTTGAAAATCAGTTGGGAAAAAGATAAGAAGTAATAGGGATGGAGAGTATAAATCTCATTTTGCAGAAATATGTTTGAAAAGTGGAATTATCCATCAAACTGCTGCCCTATTCACCTCAATCTATGGGAAAAAAAAAACTGAACTTTGAAGGAAATGATCAATGCATTACTTATAAGTTTTGGTTTACCACAAAACTTGTGTGGAGGAACTATCCTCAATGCAAAAGGGAACAACAAAAAGTTTTGCCTTTTCATAAAGAAAGCAATGGAAAATTTTGTTTTTCCAGGACACAATCTATTCCATATGAGAAATGGAAATGAAGGAAATCCAACTTGAAACATTTCAAAGTGTGGGGGTGTCTAGCCAAAGTCCAAGTTCCTATTCCTAAAACGATTAAAATGGGACCTAAGATAGTGGACTGTTATATTAGACTTGAGTAGTCTAGTGAAAGGTCTAAACGACCTTGGAAAGAACAAAAGTAGAATGTACTTAATAAAGATATTCCAAGGTGTAGTAACTGTCAAAGGACATCTACTTTCTTCGAATATGACTTTGTAACATTTCTTGTGTCTTCTGTAGACTTATCCTTTTGGACAGATGGTGTTAATAGTGAGATTGGTCCAATCTTGAGCAATCCTATTGGAAGTTGGTTGATCTTCCCACAGGAAATAAACTTTTGGGTTCAAAGTGAATCCTCAAAGGAAAATGAAAGTCGATGGAACTGTTGACAGATAAAAAGCAAGACAAAAACAAGGTCTTGATCTTTTCGACACATGCTCGCCAGTAACTAGAATTACATTCATTTGGATGTTAGTTGTATTAGTTGTGGTATATGACCTCCAAATTCATCAAATGAATGTGAAAACAACTCTCTTAAATGGAGAATTGGAGGAAGAAATTTACATGAAACAACTCGAGGGTTTTGTGGTTCTTGGTAAAGAAAAGAAAGTGTGCGAACTTGTTAAGTTATTTTATGGACTAAAACAAGCGCCCAAACAATGACATAAGATATTTGACCAAACTATGTTGGTAAATGGATTTAAGAATGATGGAAGTGATAAATGTGTTTACATTAAAATCACTAGGTCATTGTTTGTTTGTATAATTGGTGATATGTTGATCATCAATAGAGACACTAATGACATAAATGCTACTAAACGTATGCTAGAAAAGCAAGTTTGGAATGAAAAATCTTGAAGTTGCTGATGCGATCTTAGGTATAAGAATCCTTAGAACTCCAAGATGTTTAGCATTGTCACGGTCTCATTACATTGAAAAAGTACTTGACTAGTTCAAATATTTGGATTTTAATATTGTCAAGACTCCAATAATGTGAGCTTTACACTTTAAAAGAACGAAGGTGAAAGTGACTCACAATTGGATTATACTAGAGTATTGGAAAGTATGATATATATCAATAAGTGTACGCGATCAGATATAGCCTGTGCTATTAATAAACTGAGTCGGTTCACAAATAATCCCAATTAAACTCATTGGATGAAAATGAAAAGAGTTTTGGGGTATTTAAAACATACTCAAAACTATGTCTTGCATTATACAAATATCATACAGTATTGAAAGGCTATAGTGATGTAAATTGGATCACCTGGATCAAATAGAGTAAAATCCACGAGTGGATATGTATTTACTCTTGGTGGAGGAGCAGTCTCTCGGAAATTTTCCAAAAAGACAAGTATTGCTAGCTCTACAATGATCTCTGAGCTAGGTGCTCTAGATAAGGTCGGTGAACAAGTTGAAAGACTTTGGAATTTCTTGATAGATATTCCTTTTGGCCCAAACATTTGGCATCAGTATGCATACACTTTGATAGTCAAGATGTAATAGGTAGGGCATGGAGAATGATGTATAACAGAAAGTCTAGTCATATAGGACATAGACAAGATACCGTTAGAAAACTACTCTCTAGTGGAATTATCATAATTGACTATGTAAAGTCAAAGGATAGTGTGTCAGATCCACTTATTAAAAGGACTAACTAGAGAGAAAGTTTAAAGATCATCTAAGGGAATGGGTTTACGACTTAGGACAAGTCATCATGGCGGTAACTCTATCTAGAAGACTGGAGATCCCAAGAACTATATTCAAGGAGAAAACAAAGTTGTGACTGACGGTTCGGCATTGTCAACAAACTCAATCCATTCTCATGATGAAGACAATGCTCAGGATATGGATACAACATTAAGGCTTGTTAATGAGTTACTAAAGCTTAATTTTTTTAATGATTTGCTAAGTTTGGCAGATTTGACCAAATAATGTATCTACGCAATAACACGGTTAGAAATCACCTATGTGGGTGTGAAGTGTAAGCCGCTTCAAAGAGAATTATTGTCAAAAGCCTATTCTCTATACACTCATGAAACCAGGAGGTGTTCATGGCTGAAACGAACACAACTGTAAGAACCATAAACGGTAAAGGGTTAATTGTGTGACATATGGTTGTCTAGGTATACACCAAAGCTCGACGGTTCAAAGATATCGCATCTACCGATTGACCGAGTATATCCGACATATGTTCACTACGGAAAGTCCAAGGGGAAACCTACTTATCCAGATGCAATTAATTCTTTCTTGTAAAGTACACATACTTGTCCGTTTCTTTGTCTTGGAGTCATTCCCCATTCATGCGGGAAATGTTGGGTTTTAAAAGGTGTGAATGGAAAATGAAGAGTTACGACTTTTATGAAGAGTTGTGACTTTGATGAAAAGTTGCGACTTTTATGAAGAGTTGTGACTTTTATGAAAAGTTGCGACTTGTATGAAAAGTTGTGACTTTTATGAAAGGTGGTGACCTTTCCAAAAGATTGTGACTTTTCCAAAGGTTTGTGACCTTTCCGGTAAGGCACAATAAGAACCTTTTCACACTACCCTTTGTTTTCTATAAATTGCGGGATTTCTTCTCATTTTAAAATAGAATTTTTCTAGACTTCTTCTACTACTAAATCTAGTATTCTAAGTGTACTTTATTGTCGTTGAGTGGCTCGCTGACACCAACGTTTTGGGTATCAATACACTGGTGATTGAGATCATTCTATCATGGGAGGACATATTCCAAATCGAAACTCGAATACTAGAAGGGAATAATTTCCTTAAGGGGACACTGTGCATTCAATGAGCTTGGTCTTCTTTCTGTTTTTCCAGATTCTGGTATGTGTTACAGATTTTAGATTTGTGAATTAATTTATGTTCTTCTGTTCTTCATTGGTTCATTAAACTTTGGTAACTTCGTGTTTCTGCAAAGTTTGTTGGAATCAGTACGATTCTTTAAACACAGATTGACAACAATTCTTCTTTAAGAAAAAAAAATATTTCGTATATTTTATCTAATTTGTTTCTGATTCTAGTTTCTCTACTAGTTTTAATGTTTTAGTTGTGAAAATGTTCATAAACTTTATTGTGTCTTACCAAGTTCTTCAAAGTTTTGTTCTAAGTATCTTGGGAATACAAGACGAACAACAATCTTAAGGAAATTATTATACTATTGATATTTCTTGTATTCTACTGATTGAGAGAAACAGATTATGGAAGTAGAAGCGTAAGGCATTACTTCTCCATAATTTGGTGCTTTGTTTAGCAAGGTCGAAGTGAGAATGTACAGAAAAAATTGGTGCAATTTCGGTTAAAGATTACACCAGATAATCTTCTTATTATTTATCTAAGGAGGAAAATAGTTTCTAAGAGTTAACAATTTTGATTTTTTATCATATGTATCTTTGGAAAAAGATCTGCAAACCATTTGTTGTGGAATGAATTTTTCTTGGCAAATAGTATTGCCTTTAAAATTCTTTAGTTTTCAAAATGAGAGATGCACATTTTTGTTTGATAAATAGTATGTCAAAATGTTATAGTTGGAAGAGTATTTGAAAAGAAAAACATTTCTATATGATAAAGAATATGTTTAATTCTGTTTGGAGACTTAAAAAAAAAAAAACTTTTGTAGTTTTGTACTCCATGTGAAATTTGATTATGTCTGATTTTTGTAGGGTAAAAACTTTTGTAGTCTATTACTCTGGATAAATCAGACTATGCAATTGGTTTGAAAAATTATGAAAACGTCACATAATAAGTCAATGTTGTACTTTTGACTTTCTATAAACTCACTGTTATATAGAAACAAATTGTACAAATTTTTTTTTTGTCTTTATTGTTAGTATTCTAAATACTAAGTGGTATGTCTATTTGTGATAGATTGAAAAATACCAGTGACTTAGAGTTTGTGGTTTTGTGTCTCTATGAATGAACTTTGACACTATGTAAATATTATCAAAAAGAATTGAAGCAATATAATTCTTTTGTAGAATAATATTTCCAAAAGAGGTTTCATAGTGCCAATGACATTTTGATAGTCGGGGAAAATATGTGGAAAAACTATTTTCAAATACTTGAAAAATATTTTTGAGATCATATTTAAAATGTGGGGGTTCTTTGCTTACGATAAAGATAAAATTAGACTTGGTGTCTAATTTAATTTTGGAGCAAAAGATATAAAATTCAATG
>NC_064292.1:33723062-33754565 GCF_019186545.1 Solanum stenotomum
ATATATATATATATATATATATATATATATATATATATATATAATATACGTAGTATAGTTATTTTCCAGACAAATAAGCTAATTCTTTTCAGGTTTTTTTTTCACCTACCAAGTCTCTAGGCTAAGAAACTATGTGCAAGGCTAAGAAAGTGTCGAAGGATTCCAGTGACAAGGCTTCAATATGCGAATCGATATAAATCAACACCCACTCCCAAACTAAAATTTTCTTCGAGTGCAGGAATATAAAAATCAAGGAAAATAACATCAAGTCTCGGGGCATAATCGGAAACACCACTCGACTTCTCACAATCATGAGCCAAACTATGCTTTCCTTACGTTATTTCTTAGAAGAACTTCAACCTACATATTATGTCTAAGAATATTTTATTTAAATCTCTACAGGTACGCTCTAGATCCAGATCAAATATTGAAGAAAAGAGGATCCTCGTAGAAATATAGGATAGTTAGCTTAGTGTCAAGATTACTCCACCAACTGGAGCTTGTAATGTAACTTCATCAATAACTCCACCGATTGGAGGTTGTACATAGCAAACATTTTCAAACTCCACCAATCAGAGGCTGTACATAGCAAACATCATCAAACTCCGCCAATCGGAGGCTGTGTATAGCAAACATCGTCAAAATCCGCCAACCGGAGGTTGTACATAGCAAACATCGATAGAATTCCACCGATCAGAGCCTGTATATAAGCAAAAAAAGCAACACTCCGCCAATCGGAGCCTGTATATAAGAAAAAGAAATAACGCTCCGCCAATCGGAGACCACATCATAGTGACGTCACCGAAGCTCCACCGATCGGGGGCATGCAAGCACAACGACGCTTTCATACACTAACAATAATATGTCACATTACAAGCTTTACAAAGACGGATACATGCTTTTACTTTACAACCGCCCCGCCAAGTAGAGGTCTACATTACAAGCTTTACACGGCCGGATACAGGCTTTTACATTACAACAGTCCCAACAGTCGAGGGCCTTTACATTACAAGTTACTTTACCTATATCACATTCACAACACAAAAAATGGGGACATCAACAATCGTTTGGACATCTACACTCTACTCTTTACATTCCAATTTCAATTCATAATTTTTGAACCGCAACAGGTACTTTTCACCTTTTTACATGTTTTGCAGGACAACACATTATAACGAGAAACTCCCTCTAAGAGGCAAACTAGGGCAAGTTGGTGCAATGTCAAGCATCACTAGCTACGTCAATGATTCACTTTCAAATCTCAGCTCGACTCGATTTTCAAAAGTTTAGATAACTCTCTCAGGTTTCACTTCATTATAACCCGACACTGGGGCATTCTTTTAAAAAATTATCCCTCTACCATAAGTCTCCAGAAGAAATTTCTACGGAGCATTTCTCATTCATGTTCTTTAGAACTATATCTCGTCCATCTATTCGTGCTAATCTCTTCAAACCTCACCATCAAAACATTTCAGTATTACCATAATTCGATACTGGGGCAAATTTTTCTAACAAAAATTTACTCTGTTCCTACACTCTCGAACTACATATGGCCTGATTTCTCATGAAACCTGAGATATGTAGGCAACTCAGAAGCCAGAGTTCGGCCATAACTCCATAAACATTTCTTGCCAAGTTTTGCTAAAGGTGTATTTTAGTGGGTCACCTAAAATTGGATCGTGTCAATATTTCTTTGTCCACGTCTTCTCTACTCTCTTCCATGGACAAAGAAAGGGGTAAACTGTTGACACCCAAGTTTGGCTCTCCGCATTTTGTTTAACTAAAGTTTTAATAATAATAATAATAATAATAATAATAATAATAATAATAATAAAAATAAAAATAATGAAATATATATATGTTACGAAATTGTAGGAATACGAAAAGATTTTTAATTATTATTTACTTTGTTTAATAAATTTATTTCATAAATACTATTTTTTATAAAAATTAAATATATTATATAAATATTACTACTGTCTCATTTTTAGATTTCACGTCAAATAAATATTTTTCTTAAGGGTTAGCTCGATTTTTCCAATTAAATATAATTTATATTATTGCGATGAATATTTTTTTTGACATTTTTAAAATTAGGAAGGCTTAATTAATTATTTAGTTACTATTTTATATTAAATTTTTTTCAAATGACTAATTTTATCAAATAAGTTAGTTTTGTAAAATTATTATTGTTAATTTAATAAATTATAGCTATTTAATAAAGAAAATGTTATAATTTAAATAAATTTAATTTGAACAAAATTTGGCAATCCAAGTATTTTAATTCGGCCAATCCACGTGTGCCACATTAGAAGCACATGGATTGTGCTTCATCATATTCGATCTCAACCGTCCGATTTGATCTAAGGGCCCAATTTAATTCAGTATATATATATATATATATATATAACTCTTGATTAATTTTGACCATCCGATCAAACGATCAGACGGCCCAAAATAACCAAGACTTTTTAGCCTTCCCAAAATAAACTCCACCGCCCCTACACTTCTCTTCTTTCCCAGAGTTGCCACCCTATACTCTGTATTTTTCTCAGAGATCACGTTCACCCTCCCCTTTCATCTTCCCCAAAGATCACCTCAACGATCTTTCTTTTTCCAGAAATTGGACGCTCCAGGCTCCTCTTCCATTGTCTCCACCACGTGATCCCCCATCTTCCCCTTCATGATTTCTTTGTTGTTTCCTCTGAGAGTCGTGTTTCCAAGAATTCAAATTTTGAATTCTTGGAGCCCAAATCGACTATAAAAGGAGGACTTAAGGTCTCAACAAAAGATCCAGGAAAAAAACAAGAAAATCCAATAATCGACTGAGAATCACAAAATAGCTCTACTTATTTTTTTGTACTTCTCTGCTTTTGTTTTTGCTTTCGACTTTTAATTTGGAAGTTGAAATCCTTGACGTCAAAGTTCTTGTTTGCTGCTCCACACAAGGTCAGTAATCATCCTCGTCTTACATTTTGTTTTCAATTTCTAGTAATAAGATTATAATTTTGTGTCGTTATCTCGATTCTGCCCATCTAAATTCGTTCAGTTATAAAAATGGTTAGTAAAGATTAGTGTCAATGAGAGGGACTTTTGATTTGCCAATCCGATTATGTGCGTGTTTTATTTCTCTAAATGTAAATGCTACCTCTTAGACGTATTTTGTACACAGAGTAATTTCAGGCAGTAAACTTAAGTCGAATCTTTGTTTTTGTCATCTATATAACTGAAATCGGTTCACTATTCTTGTTTGAAATTTTTACATGTACATGTAACTAAGAGTGTAATGTTATGAGATTAAAGGTTGAGTTGAGGAGTTTGCTCTTTGTTTGAACTTAGCTACCACAATTACGATTTGGTTAATAAATCAGTCCCATGTGACTAAAAAGCAATGTGGTTCTGCCTAAGGAATGTTGTTAATGTTAAAAGAAAAAGAAAATGTATTAACAGACCTAGTGGTTTAATGATTTATGTATTGATTTGGTATGCTTGTGTTATAAGTTCAACCTATCCTTGTACATTTGTAGTCTTCATTATTTAACTGAGGGTAAATAGCAAAATCCTTGTTTACTTTCTGCCTAATGTAGAATAGTATTTTCTTGCTTAATATAGACCTACGAACTTTTCGGACGTGAGTTACCTGTTAGAATCACTTTATCAATAAGAATATTCAAGCCTATCTCGCTATGATCCTCGCTGAAACTTTGTGCACTTTCAACTCGATGTAGGATAATATATGGGATGGATGATAGTTTATCGATGTTTATTACTCACTGTTACAAATTGTTCTTTTCCTGAAACCAATATGAGAAGATCTTTAAAAAACTGAATTTGTGAACCTCTAAGGAAAAGTCGCTGATGTATGTAAAGATTGAATCAATTGACATTCATAAATGAGAAAATATTTTGTCTTGTGAAATGCATCATCGGATTTGTTTAAATACTCTTGTTTCTTTTTTTTTTATAACTAGATGTTGAAGGTTTGAATCAGTAAGTTTTTCTGAAGCTTTCTACCATTCCCCGAACTTGAATGCAGCCTTTCATTTCGGTTGACTCTAAATGTCGTGTTTTGGGTTACACTTTAAAATGTAAATATCATGTTTAAGTCTTCACATTTTTAGTGCCTGTAAAGTGGATGCTATCTCCCTTGTCTCTAAATTCTAGAATCTCGACTAGGTTATGCACATTTTTCGTTTGCCCTGTAGCATGTTACCTTTTGTTATCGTTTTTCTTTGAATCTATCAGATTGTTCTAAAAATTAATTAATTCCTAAATAACTAAGTCGTCTGCTCGACTCTCTGCCCCTGTTTGTTTTGGGACTTCTAATGTTAAGAATAAAGGAAATAAATTTATTTCTTGCTCAACACATGTGAAATAGCTCATTACCAGTAGCTTTTCTTTGCCTATTTGGTGTATTTTTCAGTTAGTATTGGCTTTGTTTCGTTGTCCAGCAAGACTCTTCACGGCAATTTTCTTAGACATTAATGATGAGCATGTCTAAGTTATGCAAGTTACAGACTGTTTAAGTAGCTGAATATAGGCTAGAACATGAACAAAATTTATGAATGTGATTGCCTCCTTCTCTGTTTTGGGTTAAAGTGCACCATTTACTTTGCTGAATTTTTTCAGATTTTAGTTTGTATATAGCTGATGTTTACCTTGTGATTTAGATAGACTAAGTCTACTTTAGCTCTACTTAATAGCCGATAGAAGTATTTATAGAAGCCACTCTTTACTCCTTGGAAACTAGGTATGAATGTTAGTTGTGTTCTCTTCAGAAACTATGTTTTATGTTGTTTGTTTCCTTTGTTAGACTCAGAAAGAATAAACATATGTATTCCTATGCTCCAACAGGCAATTGCAGACATACTTAAAGATCACTTCATGGTTTAGAAAATGCATTTAACAATTACGTACTCCAAATCTAACTTACGAAAAGAGGCTGATCTCTAAAAATATCATATCTATTAGAATGTGATTGCTGGTACAAGTTAACTCAAATCTGGGTTAACATATGACTATGTGAAATTCATTTTTTGATTTGCTTCTCATAAGTTTGAAGCTTATTTGCTAACTTTTCTTTTCTTATTTTTTGTACATGTACACTTGGGAGCGCATTTGGAGTTGTGATACGACTCCATTCATCTGTCCAAATCAGATCTGTGCTCACCTACGTTATCACTTGTGTCTAGCAGCCTTCATCGCGTCAATAGTGTCCAACGCTTCTTTCTCACTCCAAAATTTCCACGTTCTTTATATCATATATGTGTTGTTATCTTTTGACTAACATTTTACACGTAAGTATTTCGCCTATAGTTACGCTTGCTTCTATTTGTTTGTGTTTGTATGAACCGACTAAGGACACTAGTAAAGTATAGTCGTTCACCCCCACATCCCTTTAGGTATTGGGTCTATTATAGTTATTTAGTTTATAATGACATTTTTCAACTAAATTTTATTTGTTACTTGACACATTTTGGTGTTTATGAAAACATATCTTTTAAAGAAGTTCACACGGGAATAATATCTTCAACTATTATGAATTTATTTTCAGATTTTTCTCTTTATAAACAAGTATTTAAAGTACAAGTTTTAGCAACTTAAAGTTTGATATTTTGGGTCTCAAAAGTGCAGATTTCAAGGTTAAATATATCACCTTTCTTGAGAGTTTAAGAGTGGTTTATTGAGTCCCAAAAATGCAGCGTTTTGAGATTAAAAAATTGCAGTGTTTTGAGCCCAAAAAGTATAGCGTTTTGAGCTCAAAAGAGTGCCGAATTTGAACTCAAAATGTGCATGATTTGAGCACAAAAATGCAGATTTTTAGCTTAAAAAATTGCACCTTTAACAAGCTTTACAAAGCAGATTTTTTTTAAGTTTAAAAAATTATTTTGCTTAAAAAATTATTTTGCATAACTTAAAGTATAGTTTTTTTTTTTAACTAACTGTTATTCTTCGAGATTTTAAAAGTACAATAGTTTGGGGTCCAAAGGTGCTTTAAACATTATTTTCGAAAGGAAGAAGAACATCATTTTAAAAGCTGAAAATGGATGTTATAAGTTTTGCTAGAATTATTACCCCGTTTTTCTAGTCTTTGAATGTTTATCTTAAGGGATAGGAAAACTCATCATTTAAAACTCCCAAATAAATTTGAAACTAGCTTAGAGGCTAAAGCAATTATTCTTTAGAAATATTTTTAAGGCTAATATATTTACCTGTAGAAATACCCTTTTTTAAAAGAAAAACAAGTGAGAAAGTAGGCTCATATATCTAACAAAATAAATATAACTATAGAATAAGTCTCAATAATTAGGCCCACTTTATATTCTTTTGACATCACCCCTTAATGAAAAATATATTTGTTATTGTTATCGAATATTACTAAAACATTTTAATTTCTTAACATGCTATTTCAAGATTTTAGATATGCTAACAAGTTCGAAATACAAGGTACATACATATATAGTCATACGCAAAAAGGTACAAATCCTATATTATTTTAGTTTTCTCTATACGTAACTCATTATTTTGTTACACTTCATATTATTTTTTCTCATATCTACTATCTCTTTTACTAATAATATTTATTTATTTTATAATTTATAAATTCCTACACTTAAATATACATATCACTCTACTACATATAATCTATCGTCAATTTGCCTATACGTGTACATAAATAATAAGTATTCATATGTTTTAAACAACTTACATGTATATACTACACTTTATAATAAACATATTTAAGATCACAAACTTTTATATAATATTTTAACATTTAGTATCATTATTATTTATTTCATTTAACGTCATTTTTCACACATACTACTATACATTTAAACCCGACTATAATTTTATTTTTTACGTCTTAATTCTATATATAAATAAACCACAAATTTTCATATCATTTAAACTCAACATTTATTTTGGATACATTTATATAAGACACATCTATATTTTTCAACATATAAAATTATCATACACTTTAGTACATTTATTTATTTACCATATGATAAACATACTACTATTAATTTTATAGACATATATACATCGTACCTTGTATTTTACTCTTTTCTTAAAATGATAAAATTTACTTACCATTGGTTTTTTAAAGAAAAAAAATAAATAAACAAGTTTTCCTAATCATATTTTCCTAAATTGAGTTTAAGGACTATCTTCAGATAGGCTTTGAGGGATGCTTAACACCTTCCCCTCGAGTAACCAAAGCCCTTATTCAGAATCTCACTGATTTCGCAAATCTAAACAGAGTTTACATTTACATATTTAAAAAATGATTTTCCTAATATTTTTCCTTAAAATTTAGGTGGTGACTCTAAAACAAAAACAATTTTTTCTCAAAATCAGAATATCAGTCATATTATGTTGTGAATTGTTTCTGCTGGTTCGAAATAAGGGTGCGACAATTCTTTCCTAATCCATTATGTTTCGGTGAATGCACCAAAAATCAGGTAAGTTCTACATGTCTATACAGAGCAAGAATAGTGCACAAACACGTACACTCACACATGACCTAGTATGCACTGTCAACTTCTGATTGGCAAGGTTTATACTTATCGCAATACACATAGTTGTTTCATTCATACTCAATATATGTCACAGAAAGATCCTAAACAATCTATAACATTACTCTCAACACATTTAAATTCAAACCTCTTAGGTGTTACAAATATTTTGTACATGACTGACTCGATAGATTGACTCGATACAACATAGTTATATACAATGATAATCCAAAACATGTATGTTCTACTAGATAACACCTAAGAGAAAATAAACAAAACAATAAAAACTCTTCGGCGATGGTGCACCCCCTCAAATATTTTGCATTATCCCTAATGCATCAAAATCACAATAAGAGCTCGTAGGGTAGGGCTTACCGGTGACCTGCTAGGCGTCATAGTGTGGTGTTGTAACACTCCTAATTGTAGAGGTCAACTTAGCTGGTGGATTACTAGAGGAAGCCCTAGCTACACACACTCACAAATCTTCCTCAAACATATACTGCCTCATAAACTCTGCATTCTCTCTTACTCGAAAGCTCTATCTTTATGTCATCTCTTATGATACCTCTTTTGTTATATAGATGCCTAAGTGACTTCCTCCTTAGCTACATAAATCACAGATACAACACTAATATCTCTTGGTTTTTCATTGACTGGCATACATTGAATTTCACGTTATCATTGTTCAACCTAAATTTGAGCTTACCACTTTCCATATCTACTGGTTCTCTGTTTGTGGCAAAAAGTAGTCACCCTACAATTACGGGAACCTCAAAATCTACATCAAAATCCAAGATTACAAAATCAGTAGGGAAGATGAAGTTCTTCACTTTTACTAGCATATCTTAATGAATTCCCATGGGCCTTTTAACTGACCTATCAACCATCAATAATCTCATCGTAGTTGGTTTGAGGGCTCCCAAGCCCAACTGCTTGTAAATGGCTAGTGGCATGAGGTTTATCCTACCCCCTGTTCACAAAATGCTTTAGCAAAGTAAATTGCAGCAATTGTTCAAGGGATAAGGAATGCACCCGAGTCTTCTTTCTTTTGGACCAGATACCTTGTAGCAATAACACTATAATGATGCAAGTTGTCTGCTGGCTCAAAACTAGTGGTCCTTTTCTTGTGACCAATTCCTCATGAATTGTGAATAACCTTGCATTTTCTCCAAAGCATCCACAAAAGGGATATTCACTAAAAGTTGGCAAAGCATAGATATGATTTTTTTAAAAAAAATACCATCTTCAATTTTCTTTTTTATCCTTTGTGGAAATAGAGGTGGTGGCCTGATATACCGTGATTTTACGGTATTTCTAATACATTTCACTTACAAGTTGTGTGTGTCTAGGGCCGTTTTGTACTGGTTTTTATGTGTTTGTATCATATTTTGCAAGAAAGATATTCAGGCGCGGAAGTAAAGAGACAGCTGAAAGAAATGCAGAAAAGGGCATCTACGGAGGTTATCTACGGACAGTAGGTCCATTGACGCTCCATAGATAGTGGTTGTAGATCAGCAGGCAAGGCAAATCAAGGAAATTTGACCAAGTGTGGAACCACGGTGACCATTGAAGGTCCGTAGATTGATCTACGGACCATACTGTTGATCCGTAGATTGATACTATGGGGGTTCCAGTACCTGATTTTTGAAGATTCTAAGTGTGGAGCTACGGAGAGGGATTTACGGACCGTAGATTGATCTACAGTCCATACTGCTTTTCCGTCGTTTGCTTCAGAGAAGCTAATTTTTGGAAGCTGAAATATTTTCTAAATCCTGGCTGACGGAAGGGACTCACGGACCGTAGATCCATTGACGGTCCGTGAGTTAGGCTAGTGGAATGAAGACGCGTGCCTGAACAAACTATCCTTATTTTGTTTCCCTTTTTATTTAGGACTTGTTTTCTATAAATAGTGCATGTAAACCTCATTTTTAGGGTTGAATTTTATTATTTTTATTCTAGTTCTTGACTTGGGAGATTAACTTGCAACTTTAGCAATTATTAGTTTCCTAAGATCGTTTTGAAGATTTTGGAGTTGCAATTTAAGTTGAATTTCTGAGTTTATTATTCTTCTTACGTAAGTTCATAATTCTTTCATCTAAAACAATGAATTGTGTTCATATGATTATGGGTAACTAAAATCCACAACTAGGGTTGTGGGAACCATGAACGATTAACAAAGTATGAATAGTAAATAAGCAATTCTTGAATAGTGTGGTGCATGCATTGATAATTCTTTCGTTCAAAAGTCTTTTTAGCGGTTGCAAACGTTAGAACTCGCCTTGTTGCTACTTGCTGTACCAATGAGGTAATCAACAAGAAAATAATTATCAACATAGATTTAGTGTGACTATCTGATAGGCTAGTGTCGATTGATGCGAAGTAATAACTAAGTCAAACATCGATGTGATGTCTAATATGAGGTAAAGGTAAGGGTTAGTAAATTATACACATGTAGTCGGACCAAGGTGCAAGGTGAAATTCTCTAGTTGCCGGACCAAGGATTTAGAGATACCTAACTTATTACTATGCATGTAGTACACTAGGAAAACATTGCCATTACTAGGATTACTGTGTTATGAGATTGTGAGGAACACGTATACCCTAGTTAGTTCTCTCATCTTGAAAACAACCAAAATTGACTTTTGATTACTGATTACTTATTGAGTTCTTACAATTTGTTTCACAAAACCCCCCCTTTAATTACTTGTTTTTGGAAGTAATTTGACTAAACGAATATAATTGTTGGTTAAAGTTAAGTCTAATTCATTTTCCTCATGGGATCGACCCCAACCTACAAGTTGGGTTCTTTACTTGGTAACGATCGCTTATGCTTCTTTAGGGAGGTGTAATTTGAGCATATCAGATTTTGGCGCCGCTGCCTGGGAATTTGGCTTTTAGATTAATTTTAACTACATTATTGAACTTTGTAAAATATTTCCTAATTTTACTTTTACTTTTTGTTTTTTTCTCTCTCAGGTTCTGACTCTAGTATATGCCAAGCACACGGAGCCACGGTGACCCACTTACTCCTTACGATCCAAAGTTGAACCAAACTTTGCGAAGAATGAACAATCAAGAGGTTCAAGTTAATCCTATCAGAGGCAACCTAGGTGATGAAGTTGAGTTGCAACCCTCGAGGGTGGTTGGGGGAGACAACCAGGTTCTAGCTGAAAATCAATTGGGAGATGCAGTAAGGGTGCATGGCCCACCAGGTCCACGACTGCATGACAACTATAGGGGCAACGTAAATATTGCTGACTAAGATGGACCTCTTGTCCTACCCCCTTTGCCTCCAGGGCACACATTTGTAGTGACCAGCAGCTTGATGCAGATGCTTACAACAAAGGGATTGTTCTCGGGATCACCATCGGAGGACCCACATGCTCACATAGCCAAGCTAAGGGTGGTTTGCAAAAGCTGTTTAGGTTGACCAGACTTGGATATGGATGTTATCAGATTGCGAGTGTTCCCTCTATCGCTGACAGGCGATGCTGCTGTATGGTTCACTGAGCTCCCTTATAACTCAATATATATATGGGAACAACTGAAGGATGTGTTCTTAGCAAGATATTATCCAGTGTCCAAGAAGCTCAATCACAAAGATAAGGTCAACAATTTTGTGGCATTACCTGGAGAGTCTGTGAGTAACTCTTGGAACAGATTCACTGCGTTTGTAAGAGGTGTGCTGAATCACCGTATTGATTATTAGTCGCTGAAGGAATATTTCTATCGAGGGCAGGATGACAACAATAAAGAAGTGCTTGATACTATAGCTGGAGGATCATATGGTGAGTGCACATACGCTCAGATTTTAGAAAAACTGGAGAATATCTCTCGCAATAATAAAGCATGGAGCACTAGGAGGTTGGATACTGGGATAAACACATTTGTTATTCATACTACAAACAACCAGTCTGCGAATGAGATTCATGAGGAGATGGCGTAGATGAGGACCGAGTTGGGGTTGGTGTTAAATCATGTGAGCGGAAGTGCGGAAAAGGTAAATGATATGAACTACTTGACTACAACCCCACCACCAGTTGAAGAGTGTTACTATTAAGAGGATGCTTATGCGGTGAATGATTAGACGGGGGGTTTTCGACCAAACGCCCAAGGATCCAACATGGAAAATTGGCGCCAAGGTCAAGGAAACCAAGGTCAGAACTATGATAATTACAACCGAGAGGGCCAATATGTCCAGGATGGGAACTTCAATCGCGACAGCAATTACCATCGGAACAACTATGGCAACAGAATTGATCGGGTTGGACCTTATGTTCCCCCTCAAAATCGAGAATCTGGCACTAGGGAAGCTGGAGGCAATATGGCGCGTATTGAAGATATGATGTAGAAGATGATGAGAAGGTTTGATGCAATTGATGAGAATGTGAAGGAGATGAGAAACGATTTTTCTAGTATTGGTAAAAAAGTTGATGCCCATGTAGTGTCAATAAAGAATCTAGAGCACCAGATAACTCAGTTGTCTACTACAGTGAACCCACGTCAACTTGTCACTTTTCCTAGCAACACCATCCAAAATCCAAAGAATGATGGACATTGTATGGCAGTTACTACTAGAGGGGGTAAGCAAACCATTGATCCACCTATACTGTCTATGGTGGATATTGAGAATAGAAAAGAAGATGATGAGGTAGAGGTTAGAGAAAAGTCTGAGAATACGATAGAGAAAGAAATAGATATATCTCAGAAAGTGGTCCCCATACCTAGACCTCCACCTCCATTTCCACAGAGGTTAGTAAAGAAGACTGAAGATGCTAAATATCGCAGGTTTATTACTATGCTGAAACAACTGTCCATCAACGTTCCTTTGATAGAAGCTTTGGAGCAAATGTCTGGGTATGCTAAGTTTATGAAAGATATGGTGACAAAGAAAAGGTCATTGAGTTTTGAAAATGATGATAGATTGCAACATTGTAGCGCTATTGCTACAATGTCTCTTGTGCAGAAAAAGGAAGACCCTGGTGCTTTCACGATCCCATGTACTATAAGGTTGTTACACTTTGCTAAGGCATTGTGTGATCTTGGTGCTAGCATCAACCTTATGGCATTGTCTATTTATAAGAAGTTGGGTCTAAGGGATCCAAAGCCTACTACGATGCGGTTACTTATGGCCGATCGAATCGTGAAAAGGCCCATTGATGTACTCCATGATGTGCTAGTAAAAGTGGAGTTGTTCATCTTTCCGGCGGATTTTGTGATTCTTGACTGTGAGGTTGATTTTGAGGTTCCCATCATCCTTGGGAGACCATTCCTTGCCACAAGGCATGCATTGGTTGATATAGAGAAGGGGCAGATTACAGACTACACAATGAAGAAACAACTTTCAATATTTGTAGATCCATGAAGCAAAGTAATGAGCTCCAAACGGTATCTGCTATAACTTACAGAGTTGAGAGTGGAACAGAAGTGCAAATTGAAGAGCAACTTGGTGTTGAGGCACTAGCAGCAGTTATGATGAATTTTGATAGTGATGGAATTGAGGAGTACGATGAGTTGGTAGCTGCACTCGATAGGAGCGAATATAAGTCAAAACCAAAGAAGTATGAGTTAGACATGAAGAATCGCGAGTCTCCACATGCAAACCATCTGTTGGTGAGGCACCAAAATTGGAGCTTAAGGCTCTACCACCGCATTTGAGGTATGTATTCTTGGGTAGAGATAATTCTTTGCTGGTCATCATTGCGGCAGATATAAATGCGAGGCAAGTAGATTGCTTGGTGATTGTGTTAAAGAGGTTCAAGCGAGCTATTGGGTGGACTATTGCGGATATTATTGGGATTCCTCCCGATTTTTGTTCCCACAAAATCCAACTCATGCTAGATCACAAACCTAGTATTGAGAACCAAAGAAGATTAAATCTGCCTATGCAAGAGGTAGTTAAAAAGGAGATCATCAAGTGGTTGGATGCTG
Source organism: Solanum stenotomum (assembly GCF_019186545.1). NCBI lineage: Eukaryota > Viridiplantae > Streptophyta > Magnoliopsida > Solanales > Solanaceae > Solanum > Solanum stenotomum. Next base: position 33,736,514 of record NC_064292.1, read on the forward strand.
GAGTTATCTATCCCATTGCAGATAGTAGTTGGGTATGTCCTGTTCAATGTATGCCCAAGAAATGAGGGTTACTGTGGTTCCTAATGAGAGAAACGAGCTTGTTTCGATGCGACCCGTGACTGGATGGAGAGTCTGCATGGACTATTGGAAGCTAAATGCTTGGACAAAAAAGGACCATTTCCCTATGCCATTCATGGATCAGATGTTGGATAGACTTGCTGGTAAGGGTTGGTATTGTTTCCTTGATGGTTATTCAGGCTACAATCAGATTTCTATAGCTCTAGAGGACCAAGAGAAGACCACATTCACTTTCCCTTATGGGACTTTCGCCTTCAAACGGATGTCCTTTGGGTTGGGCAATGCTCCAGCGACCTTCTAGTGTTGTATGATGTCGATATTTTCTGATATGGTGAAAGACACTATTGAAGTGTTCGTGGATGATTTCTTTGTGGTAGGTGACTCTTTTGATCGATGTCTGGATCATCTAGTTGAGGTGCTTAAAAGGTGTGAAGACTGCAATCTGGTGCTAAATTGGGAGAAGTGCCACTTTATGGTGAAAGAAGGGATAGTTCTGGGTCATCGAATTTCTGAGAAGGGCATTGAGGTTGATAGAGCAAAGGTAAAGGTAATTGAAAAGCTTCCACCACCTATCTCTGTAAAAGGTGTTCAAAGTTTTCTTGGGCATGCATGTTTCTATAGGAGGTTCATCAAAGATTTCTCTAAAATTGCACATCCATTGTGCAAACTGCTCGAAAAGGAGTACAAGTTTGATTTTGATGATGCTTGTCTGAGAGCATTTTTAGAGTTGAAGGAGAAGTTGGTTACTTCTCCTATCACTATTTCACCGAATTGGGGACAACCGTTTGAGGTATTGTGCGATGCGAGTGGAGTGGCGCTTGGTGTAGTATTGGGACAGAGGCGAGAGAAAATTCTCCATCCTATTTACTATTCTAGCAAAGCTCTAAATATGGCCCAGAAGAATATACTGTGACTGAACAAGAGCTTCTTGCGGTGGTTTTCACATTAGAGAAATTTTGATCCTACTTGCTTGGTACCAAGGTCATAATGCATACTGACCATGTAGCATTGAGGTATTTGATGGCAAAGAAGGAGTCAAAACTGAGGATGATTAGATGGGTATTGTTGTTGCAAGAGTTTGATTTTATAGTAAAAGATAGAGGGGGGACCGAAAATCAAGTTGCCGATCACTTGTCCAGATTAGAGGAAGACGCTATGCTTAAGCTTGCTGATAGGGCTGAAATTAATGATACTTTTCCAGATGAACATGTATTGGCTGTTTCTCATGATCTGATTCCTTGATTCACAGATTTTGCTAATTATTTGGCAAGCGATTTGGTGCCCCCGGACTTGTCTTTTCACCAAAGGAAAAAGTTTATGCATGATGTGAAGAAATTCTTTTGGGATGAGCCTTACTTGTATTGTAGTTGTGTTGATGGGATTATTCGTCGTTGTGTGCCCGAGGTTGAGATGTTAAGTGTACTTGAAGCATGACATTCATTGCATGTTGGTAGGCATTATAATGGTTTTCAGACTACACATAAGATTTTATAGTGTGGATACTACTGGCCTACCATCCACCAAGATGCTCATGATTTCGCCAAGTCTTGTGATCGTTGCTAAATAGAAGGAGGGATTTCAAAGAGGCAAGAGCTTCCTATGAATCCTATCTTGGTGATAGAGTTGTTTGATGTATGGGGCATTGATTTTATGGGTCCATTTGTGAGTTCACATGGGATAAAGTATATTCTTGTTGCGGTTGATTATGTATCGAAGTGGGTGGAAGCGGTTGCGCTCCCCAACAATGAAGGTAAAAGTGTCACCGCATTCCTGAAAAAGAATATCTTCTCCAGATTTGGTACACTGAGGGCGATTATCAGTGATGGAGGCTCCCACTTTTGTAATAAGTTGTACAAGGCACTACTTGAAAAGTATGGTGTCCGCCACAATGTAGCTACTACTTAACATCCACAGACTAGCAGGCAAGTTGAAGTGTCCAACAGAGAGATCAAACAGATTTTGGCGAAGACTGTGAATGCTAATAGAACGGATTGGTCAAGGAATCTTGATGATGCTCTATGGGCCTATTGCACTGCATACAAGACCCCCATAGGTATGTCTCCTTACCAACTTGTATATGGGAAGTCTTGTCATTTACTGGTAGAGCTAGAGCATAATGCTTTATGGGCAATGAAGAAGCTAAATTTGGATTGAGGCGCCGCATCTAATCAAAGAATGAATGACTTGAATATGCTTGATGAATTTTGCCTAAAAGCGTATGAAAGTTCAGACTTGTACAAGGAGAAGATGAAGAGGTATCATGATCAAAGAATTGAAAAGCGAGAATTTGTTATGGGTGATCTTGTGCTTTTATTCAACTCTAGGCTGTGCTTGTTTTCGGGCAAACTCAAATCCAAATGGACCGGGCCATTTCTGCTCACAAAAGCGCTTCCCCATGGAGCGGTTGAGCTTGAGAACAGTGAAGGAACAAGGTTCATGGTTAACGGGCAAAGGATTAAGATCTATCTAGAAAACATAGAAATTGTGCAAGAAGTTGTTGAAGCCTATCATTTTGATGAAGGCTGAGTAATCAAGAGGCCAGCGTCATGCCGCGACGTTAAATCAAGCACTGCTTGGGAGGCAACCCAAGATGTACAATCTAGCCAACGATAGGTTTTTGTTTTCCATCTAGCAGTTTTCTATGGTTAGTTTGATTCTCTGTATTAATTTAGATAGATGTTTTAGTTTTTTTTAGTGTTGGCTAGAATTAGCATAGGGTCCGTGTCTAAAAAGTGTCTAGAAAATGTAAAAAGAATAGCCTAATGGTTGCCACATGTGCAGGTACGCTATGAAAAATCTGCAGAAAATGGTCTGGTGCAGAGGTCTACGGACCCCATCGACGGTCCGTTGATCCATCCACGGACCATGGATGGTGTCTGTAGATCCCAGGTAAGCCCCTAAACTTTTCCTTATATAAGAGTGATCTACGGTACCAATCTACGGACCGTAGATCAACCCATGGACCGTAGACGGGGTCTCATGGGTCCAAAACCCTAATGCTGCCTGACCCGACCCACACCCCTCCTATTTAAAATCCCTCAATTTTAAATCATTCGACTTCCCTCCATTTACTCCCAAACCGTTTCATAACTTCCCAAACTCCTTAAATTACTCTATCACTCCCAAATTAATCTTCCCTTCCTTTTCCCCAAAATCCTAAATTCCCTTTCCTCTCCAACCTCCACTCATCCCAAAAATTTCCCAATCCCTCTCAAGTGCCTTATTCAAAAACTCTGGTGTTCAGGTTCGGTGCAACTAGGCATTTAGAGTGGTCTAGCAAAGTTTAGTGTCATCACGCAATCACCCCACTCCTCATTGCTTGTAAGGTAATAAATATTCCCCTCAATTTGAATTTCGGTTCATAGATTGAATAGAGAAAGTTGGGAGTCCGGTCTTGACCTTGGGCAATTAAGTTTATGTAATTACATGCTAAAATTTAAGTACTAAAACCCTTGGGATGATAGATTGTGATTGTGTCGCCTTGATGGTGTATTAAACTGTCCTAATGCTAGTCTATATGTATGTTTTGACTTAGGGTTCCGAATCTTGTATGAAATAACTATCAAATTGAGTAATTGGAACCTTTAGAATGATGAACTAGTATGATTAAATGTTGAAATGCATGGTTACACTGGGATGATGTTGAAAATGGTAAAACATGTGGGCTTGAAAATAAAGAATGGCTGAAACCTAGCACAAATTGCATCCACGATACCTCGTCTACGAACCGTAGATTAGATTCGTGGTTGGATGCACTTGAAAATTTCACCAAGTGTGAAACCACGGATGTGGACAACGGTCCGTAGATCAATCTACGGACCGTTTTGCACATCCGTGGTTTTTTCCATCTGCGACCAATATTGTTGGTCCTCTGATCCACGGAAGGGTTCCACGGACCGTAGATCAGTCTAGGGACCGTAGGTCCCCACCGTGGATGACCACTGTAGTCACTGTTTGAAATCTTTCGGGGTCTTTGTTGTTGTTTATTTTTAGTTCTAAAATTTTTCCGAGTATGTTTGTAGTAAGTTTTGGCACTAATAACGCTTCTACAGGTACGATGGAACCCAAGAAGCTAGTCACTTATACAAAACAGGGCAAGTCAAAATCTGTTGCTTCTAGCTTCAGGTTAATCGATAAAGACATGGACACAGAAAATGATCCAGCATATGTTCCACCAGCCATGAGGACATTCCCTACAGCACCTCGGGCTACCCGGAATACATCCCAGCAGGTGGTCACCTATGTAGTCACTGTCTCCTAGCCTGATGAGGAGAACATATTGTTCGGGTTACCGGCTGGTTCTGCTTCCGGTTTTGAGGCTCGTTCTATGTCTGGATCTGAGTCTGCCCATGCTTCGGGCTCTGAGTCCAGCCATGCTTCGGGGTCTGAATCTCCCCATTCTTCGGGGTCCAATGCTAAATCAGCCTCAGGGTCCGGCCAGAATGAACAAGCAGCCTCGTCTGATGAAGCCACTAGCTCAGAGTCAGTACCAGCACCAAGGAATGATGATCCTACTCCACTAGCCAGTGAGCCAAACAAAAGGTGTGTTGAGGGCCAGTGGCAGATTTATCAGGATGCCAAAATGAAAAATGACAAAAAGAAGATGGCCCGACTTATTATAAAGGAGTGCAGAGTCATCACGGGGAGCTTGCACACTGTCCCTGACATCCACCAGCTTTTTAACCTTCACAAGTATGACTGGATGGCTCGAGACCCAGTGACTTATAGCGAGGAGATTGTGCGGGAGTTCTGCGCCTCCTATGCTGCCACCCTCCGTGGTTCGATCTCCAAGCGGTGAAAGCCCATAGCCCAAGATCCTTTCACGTCCACTATGGTCTGAGGGTTTTCGGTGGATATATCACATGCCACCATCAACCGCTTTCTCTATGGTCCTACTACGGGTCACTCTTGGTCACTAAACACAGTGGAGTTTGATTACAGATGAGACATCGTGCGGAGCAACACTTTCCAGAAGAATGCTGAGAAGCGAGAGGCTGTTATACTATGGTTGGCTAAGTACATTGCTGCAGATGGCGAGCGTGCAGAGTGGGTCGCCACAACACGGTTGGGTATCCGAAAGGCCACATTAAATTTTGTGGCCATGTTCTTCTAGTTGGTGGTGTGCAACAAGGTGTCGCCTACAAAAACTGACAACCAACTCATATGGGATAGAGCGATCATGGTTGAAACATTAGTAGCAGGATTGGAGATTGACTTTGCCCACAAGTTGCTGGCAGATATTCACGAGAGGGCATTCAAGACCTCCACTACCTATCCCTTTCCATGTTTGATTTTTCAATTGTGCAGGGACTCTGGGGTGCGGATCTGGCATTGTGATAGGTTGATCCACCCTATAGGGACTTTGGATATAGGCCTCATTTTAGATAAGGCAAATGTGGCAGCACCTCGCAGAGAGCCCCGGGTTGAGGTACCTCCCTTGGGCACAAATCTTGCAGACACGGTGGGGAAGGCATAGGGCGGTGACCCCATTATACCAGATCACATCGATACTGTCCCGGCCTCCTCTTTCCAGGCGCTAGTAGGGCTCCTAGCTCATCCCGGTCCANGTTGAGGTACCTCCCTTGGGCACAAATCTTGCAGACACGGTGGGGAAGGCATAGGGCGGTGACCCCATTATACCAGATCACATAGATACTGTCCCGGCCTCCTCCTCCCAGGCCACTAGTAGGGCTCCTAGCTCATCCCATTCCACACCACCTGTAGGAGCTGTTGTTGTCCCGTTGGCCAGAGTACATAAATTAGAGGCTCAGATTGCTACACTGCTGCAGCACACCAGCCTTGGATGCAAAAGTTGTTAACCGAGTCCGAGGCCAGAATGGAGCGCAGGATGGAGTGCATGCTGGACCAGAAGATCCAGGCCATTAATAAGCGTCTCGATGCCTTTGAATTGAGAATCCTCGAGCGACCATCCCCGACCATAGATCTATCCTATTTTCAGACCGAGTTAGCCAGTCTCCGGGCCGACGTTGATGTCATTCTTTCCGCCCCTAAAGTTGGGCCTCAGGCTGCACCTACTGCGTTGGTTGATGATATGGTGCTGGATGTTTCATTCAGTGGGACCGCCGAGGAAGGGCCTGAGCCTACATATACTAAAGGTAAGAGGCATCGTTCTAGTCACACTGAGGAGGAAATGGCCCAAAAGAGACAGCGTAGGCAGGAGAAGGAGGCTAGAAAGGCGTCAATTTTAGATGAAGTGTTGCGCCAGCGAAGGGTGCGTGAGAGTTTTACAGGGGCATCGAGTTTTGCCCCAGTTGTAAAGGTCCCACCTATTGTGAGGGACATTGTGAGCACCACTGATGGTGCGGTTAGAGTGACCAAGAGCACTACTGAGGGTGCTATGATGGATGATGTGGGCACTACTGAGGGTGACCCAAGTATGGTTCCAGCGGGCTCCTGGAAATCGAACCCATCCGCTTGTTCATGATTCTTCGGCGCTATGCGCCACAGGTTTGCTTCACCCAATCCATTATCTTTTACTATTTTTGTATGCATTGGGGACAATCACATCTATTTTGTTGGGGGTGGGGTAAATGGATTGTGAGTGATAGGGTGAAGTCTGAGTAACACAACTCATAAATTCTCTCTTGGGGTTTTCTTGCCTGTGTTCTTTTTCCCCAAGAGACTGTTTAATTTCTGTTGAACCGGCATGTGTTAAGATCGTATGTGTAGAGGCATGAAAAAGAATGAAGCATGATGGCTTATGAAAAATATACATGTCCAAATTATCTGATATGTGATAGAATTGGTAGGCTAAGACAAGTTAAATGTGTTGGCTCTGAGTATGACATGATAATGAAACAACTTGATGGCATGACTTAAGCTGAAAGTTGAACTAGGCAATCTGATCATCTGATAATGAAACTATGTGCCAAGAGTGTGTGAGAATAGTTGACTGTTCAAACACTTTTTGTGCCAATCTAGAACCTGCCCGGTTAGTCCTGCTAAGACAATCTACTCTAGAGGCTAGAAAGTGATCAAGGCCCTTGTTCTGATAAGTCCGCAAATTGCATAAAAGAAGAGTCCTACCAAATGAAATAAATGCTCCCTTTGATCCAAATGCTTTGAGCCTAAATTAGACCATTTCTTTCTAAACCCCAAACTCACCTTCCCATAATTGACTATGTTGGCCCCGGTCCCTCCTAGGACATGTGCACCTCGACTTAGGTTAAAAGCCTAAGTTAAGGGTGGCTAATGTAAAAGGTAACTTCAATCTTGGTCCTGACCCGACATCAGGTATTGTGCACCTCAACCAATGGAAAATCCATAAGTTGAGGGTGGCTATGAAAGAGGAAGCCGAAAGAAACATGGGTATGAAAAGAGTTTTGATGTTGAAAAAGAGAGGAAAAGATGTGACTTGTTGAAAGCTAAAGAAAGAATAAAATGCAAGAAAAAGTTGAAAAAATATATAAAGAGCTACAAAATCTAAAGTCCACATCCATGGTTGAAGAAAATCAAGGGAAAGAAGGTAAAATAGTAGGATGGCAAAAATAGAGAAAAAAGAGGTTGAAAGCCTAGTGTAATGTCAAGAAGGGCAGAAAGTCACTAAGAAGTACCCAAATGTACCACACCTGACCCTGAGCCTACATTACAAGCCAAGAAAGACCTATAGTGATCCTAGAGTCTAGTTTGGAGAGTCTAAGCAGTGAAAATAAGGGCAAGCCTATGGTACTGAGCACTAACTGTACTTGAAGTTATTTCTGACTGTGAGTGTTGATTGAATCCTTGTACTTAAATTCATAGTTATTGTGTGAAAGTAAATAAGCAATTCTTGAATAGTGTGGTGCATGCATTGATAATTCTTTCGTTTAAAAGTCTTTTTAGAGGTTGCAAACGTTAGAACTCGCCTTGTTGCTACTTGCCGGACTAAGGAGGTAATCAACAAGAAAAGAATTATCAACATAGATTTAGTGTGATACTATCTAATAGGCTAGTGTCAATTGGTGCGAAGTAATAACTAAGACAAACATCGATGTGATGTCTAATATGAGGTAAAGGTAAGGGTTAGTAAATTATACACACATAGCTGGACCAAGGTGCGGGGTGAAATTCTCTAGATGCCGGACCAAGGATTTAGAGATACCTAACTTATCACTTTGCATGTAGTACACTAGGAAATGATTGCTATTACTAGGCTTACTGTGTTATGAGCTTGTGGGGAACAAGTATACCCTAGTTAATTCTCTCATCTTGATAACAACCAAAATTGACTTTTGATTACTGATTACTTATTGAGTTCTTACAATTTGTTTCACAAAACCCCCCTTTTAATTACTTGTTTCTGGAAGTAATTTGACTAAACAAATATAATTGTTGGTTAAAGTTAAGTCTAAACCATTTTCCTCGTGGAATTGATCCCAACCTACAAGTTGGATTCTTTACTTGATATCAATCGCTTATGCTTGTTTACGGAGGTGTAATTTGAGCATATCATGGCCTAGGAATCTATTTTGAAGGTTGTGCCTTTACTGTTGGATCATTTGTACTCTTGATCCCTTCAACAACTTTAGGACTAACCTTAACCCTTTTAAGCTCCCCCAGAATAGGCTAGTTAGTACCTCATCATCAACCTTCTTCTCAGCTAGGGTGTAGTATTAGGCTCAACATCTCTTGCCTACTCAATACTTACAAGTACCGATCCTGAAAGTGATTCACCACTTCTAATGGTAAAAGCCATACAGTTCCCATCCTTCTTCGGATTTTGAACAATCTCACTCGGGTAGTGTACCATTATTTCTATAATTTAAGGAGGTTGATAATTACCCCATTTGATTATCTAGTTTCTTGATAGATGTAGAGTGTGAATATACTAGTTGACTCATATTGGAGAGATCACTTTTTACCTCCTTAACCCCGAAATCTGTAGATTCTACCCTTTGTAGTACCTTGGCCAATATCTCCTTATCTTAGAGCTGCCTATTCCATTACCAGCAATGTATCTGTTTCCAGGAAGCACGTAGACTTTATTTTGTTCATTTTTTAAGTTATTTTTTTTGTGCCAATTATCCTGATCGTGGTATACACCCCTTTCATAGTATCTATCCCTCCGATAGTTTCGACCTTGGTATCCCTAATTATAATTTTAGAAACCCCTTGGTTGTTCAGATACTTTACCTTCTTATTCTAGTGAAAATCTAACTTATCATCGACCTACAACCCCAACCGCATTTACCTTTTCAACACCACCTGATAACAAATGTTTGTTCACTAAATTCATTTTTCTCTTCATATGGTCCATGTCTTGATCACTCTCTTCTTCTCTTCGACACTGCTCTACTAACATTTTGAATGTAAAGTCCATCTCTCTAATGTCAGTCTCTCTTGTGTGCCAAGCGATGTTGTTCTTTGAAACCTTATCTAAATAGTTGCAGCCTCTGAAAACGTTTTGGACATAAAAGACCCTCCACAAACTGCATCAATAACATGCTTGGTTACTAAAGTGCACTATATACAGAAAAGATCTATCAGATGATCGTCTATTTGCTTATGATTTGGGTACTACTTAACATTTTGGCTAAATCTTAACCAAGTGTCAACGCTTCAGCAGTTAGTTGCTCGTGACTGTCACATCTCTTCCATTTTTACAATCGTTAAGGAAGTGACATGTTTTTTTTTTTAAAAATAAAGTAAAAGAGTTTTTATTTTTTTTGAGTCGCCACTTGACATTGAGTTTTTTAGGTGTTTCAAGTCACATGGTAATTCCTAATTTAAAAGGAAAAGACTCTTTATTTTTAGTGTACGAAAACAGAGATTCGGTAAGGAATTTTATTGACCAGAGAGAAGGTGTGAGGCACCCCCCGAGTCCCGTGGTTCTAGCACGGTCTCTCTATTAACTCATGTTTGGCTAAAATAATTTTTGGATAAAAAAAGTAAATTTGTGTTAGATACTTTAAAAAAAATGATTGGCCTAGGAGCGTAACCACACATCAGACCTCTTTTTTAGAAAAAAAACACACACACCAAATATTGTAACCGAACACATGGTGGTATTTAAAAAGACTGATAATTAATGACTCAAATTTTATTTAAAAATGAGAAAAAAAAAACTTGTTGGAACATATGGACATGAAAATTCTTTTTTTTTTTAGTTTATTTTTTTTAAAAAAGAAATATATATATACACATGTAAGATTTACTACTTGACAATAACAACAAAAACATATTTTTCTAATAGAATAATGACTAAGTCCCCTTTTAAAACAAAGTAGTGATATACTAATTTTTTCATATTGATACAATTTCAAAAATAATCATTTTAGTGAAATTTTCAGTTTTACACAAAATGACTACATTGTTCTCTTTTGAAAAAAATTTGCAATTATAGCCAATTTGTCTAATAGTTAAATTACTAACCAAAAGTAGTCGATTTTGCATTTTTTGTTTCAATAACTCATTTTATATATTTATTCAAGAGAGAAAAAATAATTCTATACATTCTTTTTAAAAGAATTTACAAAATGTCCAGATTTATATTTTTTTGCAAAAATGACCAATTTTGTGTTTTGTTTTTGCAAAAACAACCTTTTTTTTAAATAACCAAAAACTAAAAATAAAAAAAAAGACTTTGAGATTGTTACTTTTTTTTCTTTAGCAAAGCATGAGTTTACTTATCAATTCTACGATGAGGTAAAGTTAAACTAAACACCACATTAATAATAAATATATATGTACATAATAATAAAATATAATCATATAAGAATCACAATAGACTTAACTAACTCAAAACAAACTTAATACAAACAACTTAATCAAATTATAAAAAGAACATGAAGCGTTAATTTAAGATTACATTGCGAAATGTAAAAGAAATACGTAAAGTTGATGACAAGCAAATAGTGGAAGCAAATTAGTTGAACCACAAACTCACACAATGATGAAATATATATTTTTTCTTTTTAGAAGAAGACTTTCACTCTCTCTTCTTATAATTTTTTCCTCTTCTTCTCTTTTTTCTTCTTCCTTTTCTCTTGTTTTTTTTTTCAAAATATAAAAAGAACATGAAACATTAATTTAAGATTACATTGTGAAATGTAAAACAAATACCTAAAGTTGATGACAAGCAAATAGTGGAAGCAAATTAGTTGAACCACAAACTCACACAATGATGAAATATATATTTTTTCTTTTTAGAAGAAGACTTTCACTCTCTCTTCTTATAATTTTTTCCTCTTCTTCTCTTTTTTCTTCTTCCTTTTCTCTTGGCTTTTTTTCTTTACAATGAAAAAAGAATGTGGTTTAAATAGGTGGTGAATATTAACACTCATTCTTCTTGAAATCTTAAGAGTCAATGCATGCATTGGACTCTTTGCCTTCCCAAGGTGCCACCCAAGATGACCAATAAAATTTCTTCTTTTCCTTTTTCCAAGAAAAGATTAATTAAAAAGACTTCATTGCCCATTTAGATGACCCATTTCTTTTATTCATTAATTGAATAATAGCTAAATGGGTCATCTGAAAATTTAAAATAGGCCCCAAAATGGTGACCCATCATTTGATCAAGACCCAAACCCAAAAGAAAAATATGTCCACTAACACAAAATTGAAACATCTAAACTATGTTGAAGATCAAACACAACAAATAAGGTAAAAAATAAAAATAAAAAATAAAAAATAAAATTCTAGGAAAAACTTCAACATTATAAAACTTAAAGAACACTAACAAAATAATACAAAATCTGGCACAAAAATGATTTATATGGTTAATAAAGGTTGTGCTAGTGGCGAATTCAGATAGAGGATGAGAGGGGAAAAATTGACATAAATTTTCGGGTGAAAGGGGATCGCCGGAAAACTTTGCCGAAAATATTTTTGACAAAATTTTAACATAAAATTTACATCAAAAGATAGCCCTTGAAGAACTCTAGACATTTATTTAAATTGTATAGGATGGGGATGACCGGAACTTCATAAATCTAAAGAAAAAAGTGAAGATTTGTGTTTGGTTTTTCTTAGATCTACGAAGTATGGCTACGGAAAAAGATGAATGATTTGCGGATTTGTGTTGAGGAGGGTGAAAGAAAGAAATGGTAATTTTTTTGGAGATTTTTCCGGTGAAACGGTGGTGGCCGCCGGCGAGGATGGTAGTAGCAAGGGGAGAAAATAAAATAAAATTAAAATAAGGCCAAAATTCTGATTTTTGGGAGTGTTTTTTAATATTTTTTGGTAGGGTAACATAAGAGCCCTTGGATCATAATGTTTTGAATGGTTGAGATTCAATCTTGACCATTGCTATTGGACTGGGTCTAAAATGGATTGGGCTATTAGAATTGGGTCTAAATCAGCCCAATTCAATCAAAATTGGGTCATTTGGGCCAATAAAAAAAACAATAGAAACAAAGACAAAAATACATTAAAAAAAACAAAATATAAGAAAATAACTTACTATATTGTAGGAGTAAATTAAACACGTCAAAAATTAGGTGTTGACAGCATGCCCCTCTTTGCTTTGAAACATGAAGAGTTTTCAAGCAAAGAAAGTGAACGGAGTGGCTAATTTTTTACTATTTCAAACTCTGTTGAATCCATTTTCAGAAAGATGACGGAACCTTGCTTCAAAGGTTGCCTACATATCCTTGATTAAAACAAAATCAGGTCAGTGTAGTTCGAGAAAATTTGATAGCCAAAACTATTGGACATTGTAGTCAAAAAATTGCTTCTTATTGCTTGTCATCATCTACTGTCTATAGTTACATAAAAAAATCTAGAGAACTTTGTTTCTCTACAATATAGGAGTCCCTACTTGATGTGTCTTCTTAGTGTCTTCTCTTGATCTTTGACTTGTTCTGTGCGTTATCTCTGAGATTGATCTTGATGCTCTCTTGGAGGCTTGTGGATCATTCTCAGGTGCATGTTTTGACTTGATTTGGCAATTCATACTCAAAACTCAATATCACAAAATGAAGAAATCGAATAGGATGTGCTTCTTTCCGAAAAAGAAAGAGATGAGAATCTTGGACTAGGACGTATAATCCTTGAAAGAAAGGAGAAATGAGGCGTATTGCCCTGAGAGATTCAAAAGGGACATATTTTCTCTGTGAGTTGACAAAAGATTGGGTGTATTACCCAACATATGAACATGGTGCATACTGCACCTGAATGTTGGGAGCGTATTGTCCAGGAAGGTATGACTGGTTCGCATTGCACATGGAAGAAAGATTAGTGTGTATTGCACATGAATGAAATATTGATGCGTATTGCATGGGATTTAGATTGGAGCGTCTTACACATGAATGAAAGACTGGTGCGCTTTGCACATTAATAAAGGATGGGTGCATATTGCATGAAATTCAAACTGGTGCGTATTGCACATGAAAGAAAGACTGGTGCGATTTGCACATGAATAAAGGACAAATTTGTATTGCACGGAATTCAGACGGGTGCGTATTGCACATGAATAAAGGATAGATGCGTATTGCATGAAATTCAGTCTAATACATATCGCACCTAAATGAAAGACTAGTGCATATTGCACGATGCTCTCGAATTGAGAGGTAAGAATGCGAACAGCATGAGATGAAACAATAAACATGTGAAGACTTTAGAGAACTTCTTTTTTGTGATGCTTCATGTTTTACTTGTAGTCTTGCACTTTATTTTGTTCCTGTGCTAAGCAAAAGAAAGAGAAAATCATTAGTTTAAAGTGGTGGTTGGTTTGTGGCCTTGATGTTCTGATGACTTGACCATACTCTTGACCGATTTCTCAAACTCTACTCCAAATCCTTGGCTGAACAACCTCTTGAAGCTTCCTCTTTATCGATCCAAGGACCTTGATCTTCTTGGTACTACCAAATATCATGGTGCGACTAATTTCCCAAAGAACGAATTTTCCTTTTGCATTTTTTCCATGACTTAAGAGATCATATCGTATTCCTTCACGAGTTTTTAGTGAAGATCTGAGACATTTTTAGCCCTTACTTGATGGCATGCCAACTCAGATACTCAACTTTATTTTGGGGAAACCGAAGTAAGCTTTGCAATCTTTTACCTTATTTTGTCAAAAGATTATACCGAAAAGACTAGAAAAATATCAAACTTAAGAGTGTGAAACTTGGATCAAGAAAGACTTATACTTAACGAAAGAAAATCCCTTTGAGCAAAATGAGAAAGAAAACTTATCTGGAGGAATATGTCGACTTTAAGTGAACCATGACATGCACTTTGGACTTGACCCTTGATCCGTTTGAGTTGTCTAGTTCTCAAAATCTGAATCATTATCAATTTAAAACTGATCTATGTATCCTTCATGCAGAGGTGTCGAGAAATGGCGATCTTTGCAGATTTCTTCCAATTAGTCATTTTCACGATGTTCTCTCCTTTTATCTTAAGGTGCCCGCAAGAATTTTCACCGATAAGATTTTCTCTCTTGTCATCTAATGGTGCCTATAAAGGTTTTCACCGATGAAACTCTCTCATCTTTTTTGACTCAACAGTGTTGTCTCTGATGATCAATTGTCCATGCAAGACATATTAAATATATCATTCTTAGAGTTGGTCAAAATGTCGGTTGCTAGAATGGAATCATAAATTGAATTACAATTTGACACTATTCTATCAAAATAAAATTTAAAAAATACCTAGTTTTCTATAAATACTGGAATATTGATTTTTTTTTGTATGACCGAACCCCAAAGGGTTGCCTACGTATCCTTTCGGAATCAGGTCAAACGTAGTTCAAGTTTTCAAATAGAGGAATTTTTTTTTTTGGTCTTTTTATTTTTTTATTTTTAAAAAAAAAAGTGCATTTGTTCTCCCATAAACTTGTCACAGTATCTTAGAACACATTAGATGCAGTATCTTCAACTGCGTCCGCATTAACAATTATGTCTGTGATTTTCCTTCCACATCAGTAAGGTGCAAGGCTCCTTTGGACAACACTTCCTTGATAATATATGGACCTTGCCAATTTGGGGCAAAACTTTCCCTTGGTTTCTTCTTGGTGCGGGAGAATGCGCTTTAAGACCAGTTGACCTACATCAAAGTGTCTTGGGTGCACCTTTTTGTTGTATCCACGAGCCATTCTTTGCTAATAAAGCTGATCAAAATAGACGGTCGTCAATCGTTTCTCATATATTAATGTGAGCTGCTCTAGTCGGGTTTTGACCCAATCAATATTTTCAATTTTAGCCTCGACAATAATTCGAAGAGATGGAATTTCATCTTCTGTTGGTATCACAACCTCAATCCCATACACCAACAAATAAGGAGTTGCACCAATCAAGGTGCGCACTATTGTGCGATATCCCAAAAGTGCAAAAGGGAGCTTCTCATGCCATTGTCTGGTGCCTTAAACCATCCTCCTGAGAAACTTTTTGATATTCTTGTTGGCAGCCTCCACAACTCCATTGGCTTTTGGTCGGTATGGAGTAGAATTGAGATGCACAATTTTGAATTGCTCACATACCTCCTTCATCAAATTGCTACTAAGGTTTGCAGCATTATCTGTGATGATAGTTCTTGAGATATCAAAACGACAAATGATGTTTGAATGGACAAAATCCACGGCCGCCTTCTTAGTGACTACCTTGAAAGTGATTGCCTTCACCTATTTAGTAAAGTAATCAATTGCGACCAAAATGAATCGATGTCCATTAGAAGCTTTTGGCTCAATTGGTCCGATGACATCCATTCCCCATGCAACAAAGGTCCAAGGAGAAGCCATGGGGTGCAACTCTGAGGGAGATAAATTAANAAAGTAATCAATTGCGACCAAAATGAATCGATGTCCATTAGAAGCTTTTGGCTCAATTGGTCCGATGACATCCATTCCCCATGCAACAAAGGTCCAAGGAGCGGCCATGGGGTGCAACACTGAGGGAGATGAATTAATGAGATCACTATGAATTTGACACTGATGACATTTTTTCACAAAGCAAAAACAATCTCGTTCCATGGTAAGCCAATAATATCCTGCTCAGAGTATCTTTTTCGCAAGGACATATCCATTCATGTATGGTCCACATACCCCAGCATGTATTTCATTCATGATCTTCTCGGCTTCTTCGGCATCCACACATCTCAACAAGTTTAGATTTGGGGTTCGTTTATATAAAGTTTCCCCGCTAAATAATAAACCACTAGCCAGACGTCTAATAGTTTTTTTTTGGCTTCCATTGCCATGTTCGGGACATTTCCCTATTTGCAAGAAATTCTTGATATCTAGGTACCATGGCTCACCATCCGATTCTGATTCCACAGTGTTACAATAGCCATGTTGGTCCCGAACTTAAATCTCCAAGGGAGTAATGCAAGTGTTTCCAGGATATGGAAGCGTTGAGGCAAAAGTAGCCAAGGCATCTGCCAACTCATTATGAAATCTGGGATGTATATAAACTCGATGGACCTAAACCTTTTGCTAAGATCTTCCACGCATTGTTTGTATAGAAGAAGCTTAAGGTCTCGAGTTTTCCATTCGCCTTGAGCTTGCCGAATAAGCAAATCAGAATCTCCCAACACAATCAATTCTTGCATGCCCAAATCTATTGCCATATTTAGACCAATGATGCAAACTTCATACTATGTTGTGTTATTTGTACAGAAGAAACGAAGTAGAGCTGTTGCAGGGTAATGCTGCCCTAAGGGCGATATGAGAATTGCCCCAATCCCCTGTGCCTTTTCTATTGATTGCTCCATCAAAGTATAACTGCCAGACCTTATTTTCATCTGGATCTACTTCTTCAACTGAGTTAATCTCTTAATCTAGAAAATATGTATCCAATGGTTTATAGTCGCCACGACTGGATTCTCTGCCAAGTGGTCTGCCAAAGCTTGAGCTTTCATTGTAGTTTGAGTGACATATGTAATATCAAATTCAGTGAGCAAGATTTGCCATTTTGCGAGTCTGCTAGTTGGCATTGGCTTCTGAAAGATGTACTTCAAAGGATCCATCCTTGATATGAGGTAAGTTGTGTAGGACAAAAGGTAATGCCTTAACTATTGAGCTACCCAAGTTAGGGCGCAACATGTACTTTCCAAAAGGGTGTACTTGACCTCATAACTAGTGAATTTCTTGCTCAAGTAGTAGATAGCTTGCTCCTTCCTGCGTGTGGAATCGAGTTGACCGAGAACACACCCAAAGGAATTATCTGGCACTGAAAGATATAGAAAAAGAGGTCTATCAGGTTCAGGCGGGACCAATACGGAAGGGTTGGACAAATACTCCTTCATTTTTTCAAAAGCTTGTTGACAATCCTCCGTCTATCTGACAGCAACATCCTTTTTCAAAAGTCTGAAAATGGGCTCACAAGTGGTTGTGAGTTGAGCAATAAACCTGCTGATGTAGTTCAACCTCCCAAGTAGACTCATGACTTCAGTCTTATTTTTCGGGGGTGGCAAATCTCAAATGACTTTTATTTTGGAAGGATCCAATTTGATTCCCCTTCTACTGACAATAAAACCCAGAAGCTTTCCAGATGGAATTCCAAATGCACATTTTGTTGGATTAAACTTGAGATTATATCTTCGCACTCTTTCAAAGAATTTTCTCAGATCTTGCACATGGTCAGCTTGTGTTTCAGACTTGATGATTATGCCATCGACGTATACTTTAATTTCTTTATGCATCATATCATGAAACATGGTGGTCATAGCCCTCATGTAAGTTGCCCCAACATTTTTAAAACCGAATGACATGACCCTGCAGCAATAAGTCCCCCATGGAGTGGTGAAAGCCGTTTTCTCAGCGTCATATTCATCCATCAAGATTTGATGATACCCCGCATAACAGTCCACAAAAGATTGAATTTTGTGTTTGGCACAATAATCAACTAGAATGTGGATATTGGGAAAGGGAAAGTTGTCTTTTGGACTAGCTTTGTTCAAATCCTGATAGTTAACACAAACTCTTATCTTTCTATCCTTTTTCGGCACAGGAACAACATTTGACAACCAAGTAGCGTAACAAATGTCTTGGATCATACTTGCATTTAGTTGTTTCATGATTTCTTCCTTAATTTTTTCA
>NC_064292.1:33758226-33831256 GCF_019186545.1 Solanum stenotomum
GTAACTTCAATCTTGGTCCTGACCCGACATCAGGTATTGTGCACCTCAACCAATGGAAAATCCATAAGTTGAGGGTGGCTATGAAAGAGGAAGCCGAAAGAAACATGGGTATGAAAAGAGTTTTGATGTTGAAAAAGAGAGGAAAAGATGTGACTTGTTGAAAGCTAAAGAAAGAATAAAATGCAAGAAAAAGTTGAAAAAATATATAAAGAGCTACAAAATCTAAAGTCACATCCATGGTTGAAGAAAATCAAGGGAAAGAAGGTAAAATAGTAGGATGGCAAAAATAGGGCAAAAAGAGGTTGAAAGCCTAGTGTAATGTCAAGGAGGGCAGAAAGTCACTAAGAAGTACCCAAATGTACCACACCTGACCCTGAGCCTACATTACAAGCCAAGAAAGTCCTATAGTGATCCTAGAGTCTAGTTTGGAGAGTCTAAGCAGTGAAAATAAGGGCAAGCATATGGTACTGAGCACTAACTGTACTTGAAGTTATTTCTGAGTGTGAGTGTTGATTGAATCCTTGTACTTAAATTCACAGTTATTGTGTGAAAGTAAATAAGCAATTCTTGAATAGTGTGGTACATGCATTGATAATTCTTTCGTTTAAAAGTTTTTTTAGAGGTTGCAAACGTTAGAACTCGCCTTGTTGCTACTTGCCGGACTAAGGAGGTAATCAACAAGAAAAGAATTATCAACATAGATTTAGTGTGCTACTATCTAATAGGCTAGTGTCGATTGGTGCGAAGTAATAACTAAGACAAACATCGATGTGACGTTAATATGAGGTAATGGTAAGGGTTAGTAAATTATACCACACGTAGCTGGACTAAGGTGCGGGGTGAAATTCTCTAGATGCCGGACCAAGGATTTAGAGATACCTAACTTATCACTTTGCATGTAGTACACTAGGAAAGGATTGTTATTACTAGGCTTACTGTGTTATGAGCTTGTGGGAAACATGTATACCCTAGTTAATTCTCTCATCTTGATAACAACCAAAATTGACTTTTGATTACTGATTACTTATTGAGTTCTTACAATTTGTTTCACAAAACCCCCTTTTTAGTTACTTGTTTCTGGAAGTAATTTGACTAAACAAATATAATTGTTGGTTAATGTTAAGTCTAAACCATTTTCCTCGTGGGATCGATCCCAACCTACAAGTTGGATTGTTTACTTGATATCGATCGCTTATGCTTGTTTACGGAGGTGTAATTTGAGCGTATCATGGCCTAGGAATCTATTTTGAAGGTTGTGCCTCTACTGTTGGATCATTTGTGCTCTTGATCCCTTCAACAACTTTAGGACTAACCTTAACCTTTTTAAGCTCCCCAGAATAGGCTAGTTAGTAACTCATCATCAACCTTCTTCTCAGCTAGGGTGTAGTAGTAGGCTCAGCATCTCTTGCCTGCTCAATACTTACAAGTACCGATCCTGAAAGTGATTCACCACTTCTAATGGTAAAAGCCATACAGTTCCCATCCTTCTTCGGATTTTGAACAACATCACTCGGGTAGTGTACCATTATTTCTATAATTTAAGGAGGTTGATAATTACCCCATTTGATTCTCTAGTTTCTTGATAGATGTAGAGTGTGAATATACTAGTTAACTCATATTGGAGAGATCACTTTTTACCTCCTTAACCCCGAAATATGTAGATTCCACCCTTTGTAGTACCTTGGCCAATATCTCCTTATCTTAGAGCTGCCTATTCCATTACCAGCAATGTATCTGTTTCCAGGAAGCACGTAGACTTTATTTTGTTCATTTTTGAAGTTATTTTTTTTGTGCCAATTATCCTGATCGTGGTATACACCCCTTTCATAGTATCTATCCCTTCGATAGTTTCGACCTTGGTATCCCTAATTATAATTTCAGAAACCCCTTGGTTGTTCATATACTTTACCTTCTTATTCTAGTGAAAATCTAACTCATCATCGACCTACAACCCCAAACGCATTTACCTTTTCAACACCACCTGATAACAAATGTTTGTTCACTAAATTCATTTTTCTCTTCATATGGTCCATGTCTTGATCACTCTCTTCTTCTCTTCGACGCTGCTCTACTAACATTTTGAATGTAAAGTCCATCTCTCTGATGTCAGTCTCTCTTGTGTGCCAAGCGATGTTGTTCTTTGAAACCTTATCCAAATAGTTGCAGCCTCTGAAAACGTTTTGGACATAAAAGACCCTCCACAAACTGCATCAATAACATGCTTGGTTACTAAAGTGCACTATATACAGAAAAGATCTATCAGATGATCGTCTATTTGCTTATGATTTGGGTACTACTTAACATTTTGGCTAAATCTTAACCAAGTGTCAACGCTTCAGCAGTTAGTTGCTCGTGACTGTCACATCTCTTCCATTTTTACAATCGTTAAGGAAGTGACGTGTTTTTTTTTTTAAAATAAAGTAAAAGAATTTTTATTTTTTTTGAGACGCCACTTGAAATTGAGTTTTTTAGGTGTTCCAAGTCACATGGTAATTCCTAATTTAAAAGGAAAAGACTCTTTATTTTTAGTGTACGAAAACAAAGATTCGTTAATGAGTTTTATTGACCAGAGGGAAGGTGTGAGGCACCCCTCGAGTCCCGTGGTTCTAGCATGGTCTCTTTATTAACTCATGTTTGGCTAAAATAATTTTTGGATAAAAAAAGTAAATTTGTGTTAGATACTTTAAAAAAAAATGATTGGCCTACGAGCGTAACCACACATCAGACCTCTTTTTTAGAAAAAAAACACACACACCAAATATCGTAACCGAACACATGGTGGTATTTAATATTTTTATTTTATTTTTAAAAAGACTGATAATTAATTACTCAAATTTTATTTAATAATGAGAAAAAAAACTTGTCGGAACATATGGACATGAAAATGCTTTTTTTTTAAGTTTTTTTTTTTAAAAAGAAATATATATATATATATATATATACATACACATGTAAGATTTACTACTTGACAATAAAAACAAAAACATATTTTTTTAATAGAATAATGACTAAGTCCCCTTTTAAAACAAAGTAGTGACATACTAATTTTTTCATATTGATAAAATTTCAAAAATTATCATTTTAGTGAAATTTTCAGTTTTACACAAAATGACTACATTGTTCTCTTTTGAAAAAAAATTGCAATTATAGCCAATTTGTCTAATAGTTAAATTACTAACCAAAAGTAGTCGATTTTGCATTTTTTGTTTAAATAACTCATTTTATATATTTATTCAAGAGAGAAAAAAAAATTCTATACATTCTTTTTAAAAGAATTTACAAAATGTCCAGATTTATATTTTTTACAAAAATGACCAATTTTGTGTTTTGTTTTTGCAAAAACAACCTTTTTTTAAATGACCAGAAACTAAAAATAAAAATAAAAAGATTTTGAGATTGTTATTTTTTTTTCTTTAGCAAAGCATGAGTTTACTTATCAATTCTACGATGAGGTAAAGTTAAACTAAACACCACATTAATAATAAATATATATGTACATAATAATAAAATATAATCATATAAGAATCACAATAGACTTAACTAACTCAAAACAAACTTAATACAAACAACTTAATCAAAATATAAAAAGAACATGAAGCGTTAATTTAAGATTACATTGCAAAATGTAAAAGAAATACGTAAAGTTAATGACAAGAAAATAGTGGAAGCAAATTAGTTGAACCACAAACTCACACAATGATGAAATATATATTTTTTCTTTTTAGAAGAAGACTTTCACTCTCTCTTCTTATAATTTTTTCCTCTTCTTCTCTTTTTTCTTCTTCCTTTTCTCTTGTTTTTTTTTTCAAAATATAAAAAGAACATGAAACATTAATTTAAGATTACATTGTGAAATGTAAAACAAATACCTAAAGTTGATGACAAGCAAATAGTGGAAGCAAATTAGTTGAACCACAAACTCACACAATGATGAAATATATATTTTTTCTTTTTAGAAGAAGACTTTCACTCTCTCTTCTTATAATTTTTTCCTCTTCTTCTCTTTTTTCTTCTTCCTTTTCTCTTGTTTTTTTTTTCAAAATATAAAAAGAACATGAAGCATTAATTTAAGATTACATTGCGAAATGTAAAACAAATACCTAAAGTTGATGACAAGCAAATAGTGGAGGCAAATTAGTTGAACCACAAACTCACACAATGATGAAATATATATTTTTTCTTTTTAGAAGAAGACTTTCACTCTCTCTTCTTATAATTTTTTCCTCTTCTTCTCTTTTTTCTTCTTCCTTTTCTCTTGTTTTTTTCTCTTTACAATGAAAGAAGAATGTGGTTTAAATAGGTGGTGAATATTAACACTCATTCTTCTTGAAAACTTAAGAGTCAATGCATGCATTGGACTCTTTGCCTTCCCAAGGTGCCACCCAAGATGACCAATAAAATTTCTTTTCCTTTTTCCAAGATAAGATTAATTAAAAAGACTTCATTGCCCATTTAGATGACCCATTTCTTTTATTCATTAATTGAATAATAGCTAAATGGGTCATCTGAAAATTTAAAATAGGCCCCAAAATGTTGACCCATTTGATCAAGACCCAAACCCAAAAGAAAAATCTGTCCACTAACACAAAATTGAAACATCTAAACTATGTCGAAGGTCAAACACAACAAATAAGGCAAAAAATAAAAATAAAAAATAAAAAATAAAATTCTAGCAAAAACTTCAACATTATAAAACTTACCGAACACTAACAAAATAATACAAAATCTGGCACGAAAATGATTTATATGGTTAATAAAGGTTGTGCTAGTGGCGAATTCGGATAGAGGATGAGAGGGGAAAAATTGACATAAATTTTCGGGTGAAAGGAGATCGCCGGAAAACTTCGCTGAAAATATTTTTGACAAAATTTTAACATAAAATTTACATCAAAAGATAGCCCTTGAAGAACTCTAGACATTTATTTAAATTGTATAGGATGGGGATGACCGGAACTTCATAAATCTAAAGAAAAAAGTGAAGATTTGTGTTTGGTTTTTCTTAGATCTACAAAGTATGGCTACGGAAAAAGATGAATGGTTTGCGGATTTGTGTAGAGGAGGGTGAAAGAAAGAAATGGTAATTTTTTTGGAGATTTTTCTGGTGAAACAGTGGTGGCCGCCGGCGAGGATGGTAGTAGCAAGGGGAGAAAATAAAATAAAATTAAAATAAGGCCAAAATTCTGATTTTTGGGAGTGTTTTTTAATATTTTTTGGTAGGGTAACATAAGAGCCCTTGGATCAAAATGTTTTGAATGGTTGAGATTCAATCTTGACCATTGCTATTGGACCGGGTCTAAAATGGATTGGGCTATCAGAATTGGGTCTAAAGTAGCCCAATTCAATCAAAATTGGGTCATTTGGGCCAATAAAAAAAACAATAGAAACAAAGACAAAAATATATTAAAAAACACAAAATATAAGAAAAGAACTTACTATATATTGTAGGAGTAAATTAAACACGTCAAAAATTAGGTGTTGACAGCATGCCCCTCTTTGCTTTGAAACATGAAGAGTTTTCAAGCAAAGAAAGTGAACGGAGTGGCTAATTTTTTACTATTTCAAACTCTGTTGAATCCATTTTCAGAAAGATGACGGAACCTTGCTTCAAAGGTTGCCTACATATCCTTGATTAAAACAAAATCAGGTCAGTGTAGTTCGAGAAAATTTGATAGCCAAAACTATTGGACATTGTAGTCAAAAAATTGCTTCTTATTGCTTGTCATCATCTACTGTCTATAGTTACATAAAAAAATCTAGAGAACTTTGTTTCTCTACAATATAGGAGCTACAAGATCCCTACTTGATGTGTCTTCTTAGTGTCTTCTCTTGATCTTTGACTTGTTCTGTGCGTTATCTCTGAGATTGATCTAGATGCTCTCTTGGAGGCTTGTGGATCATTCTCATGTGCATGTTTTGACTTGATTTGGCAATTCATACTTAAAACTCAATATCACAAAATGAAGAACTTGAATAGGATATGCTTCTTTCCGGAAAAGAAAGAGATGAAAATCTTGGACTAGGACGTATAATCCTAGAAAGAAATGAGAAATGAGGCGTATTACCCTGAGAGATTCAAAAGGGACATATTTTCTCTGTGAGTTAACATAAGATTGGGTGTATTACCCAACATATGAACATGGTGCATACTGTTGGGAGCGTATTGTCCAGGAAGGTATGACTGGTTCGCATTGCACATGGAAGAAAGATTAGTGTGTATTGCACATGAATGAAATATCGATGCGTATTGCATGGGATTTAGATTGGAGCGTCTTGCACATGAATGAAAGACTGGTGCGCTTTGCACATTAATAAAGGATAGGTGCATATTGCATGAAATTCAAACTGGTGCGTATTGCACATGAAAGAAAGACTGGTGTAATTTGCACATGAATAAAGGACAGATTTGTATTGCACAGAATTCAAACGGGTGCGTATTGCACATGAATAAAGGACAGATGCGTATTGCATGAAATTCAGTCTAATACGTATCGCACCTAAATGAAAGACTAGTGCATATTGCACGATGCTCTCGAATTGAGAGGTAAGAATGCGAATAGCATGAGATGAAACAACAAACATGTGAAGACTTTGGAGAAGTTCTTTTTTGTGATGCTTCAGTTTTTACTTGTAGTCTTGCACTTTATTTTGTTCATGTACTAAGCAAAAGAAAGATAAAATCATTAGTTTAAAGTGGTGGTTGGTTTGTGGCCTTGATGTTCTGATGACTTGACCATACTCCCAACCGATTTCTCAAACTCTACTCCAAATCCTTGGCTGAACAACCTCTTGAAGCTTCCTCTTTATCGATCCAGGGACCTTGATCTTCTTGGTACTACCAAATATCATGGTGCGACTGATTTCCCAAAGAACGAATTTTCCTTTTGCATTTTTTCCATGACTTAAGAGATCATATCGTATTCCTTCACGAGTTTTTAGTGAAGATCTGAGACATTTTTAGCCCTTACTTGATGGCATGCCAACTCAGATACTCAACTTTATTTTGGGGAAACCGAAGTAAGCTTTGCAATCTTTTACCTTATTTTATCAAAAGATTATACCGAAAAGACTAGAAAAATATCAAACTTAAGAGTGTGAAACTTGGATCAAGAAAGACTTATACTTAACGAAAGAAAATCCCTTTGAGCAAAATGAGAAAGAAAACTTATCTGGAGGAATATGTCGACTTTAAGTGAACCATGACATGCACTTTGGACTTGACCCTTGATCCGTTTGAGTTGTCTAGTTCTCAAAATCTGAATCATTATCAATTTAAAACTGATCTATGTATCCTTCATGCAGAGGTGTCGAGAAATGGCGATCTTTGCAGATTTCTTCCAATTAGTCATTTTCACGATGTTCTCTCCTTTTATCTTAAGGTGCCCGCAAGAATTTTCACCGATAAGATTTTCTCTCTTGTCATCTAATGGTGCCTATAAAGGTTTTCACCGATGAAACTCTCTCATCTTTTTTGACTCAACAGTGTTGTCTCTGATGATCAATTGTCCATGCAAGACATATTAAATATATCATTCTTAGAGTTGGTCAAAATGTCGGTTGCTAGAATGGAATCATAAATTGAATTACAATTTGACACTATTCTATCAAAATAAAATTTAAAAAATACCTAGTTTTCTATAAATACTGGAATATTGATTTTTTTTTGTATGACCGAACCCCAAAGGGTTGCCTACGTATCCTTTCGGAATCAGGTCAAACGTAGTTCAAGTTTTCAAATAGAGGAATTTTTTTTTTTGGTCTTTTTATTTTTTTATTTTTAAAAAAAAAAGTGCATTTGTTCTCCCATAAACTTGTCACAGTATCTTAGAACACATTAGATGCAGTATCTTCAACTGCGTCCGCATTAACAATTATGTCTGTGATTTTCCTTCCACATCAGTAAGGTGCAAGGCTCCTTTGGACAACACTTCCTTGATAATATATGGACCTTGCCAATTTGGGGCAAAACTTTCCCTTGGTTTCTTCTTGGTGCGGGAGAATGCGCTTTAAGACCAGTTGACCTACATCAAAGTGTCTTGGGTGCACCTTTTTGTTGTATCCACGAGCCATTCTTTGCTAATAAAGCTGATCAAAATAGACGGTCGTCAATCGTTTCTCATATATTAATGTGAGCTGCTCTAGTCGGGTTTTGACCCAATCAATATTTTCAATTTTAGCCTCGACAATAATTCGAAGAGATGGAATTTCATCTTCTGTTGGTATCACAACCTCAATCCCATACACCAACAAATAAGGAGTTGCACCAATCAAGGTGCGCACTATTGTGCGATATCCCAAAAGTGCAAAAGGGAGCTTCTCATGCCATTGTCTGGTGCCTTGAAGAATCCTTCTGAGAAACTTTTTGATATTCCTGTTGGCAGCCTCCACAACTCCGTTGGCTTTTGGTCGGTATGGAGTAGAATTGAGATGCACAATTTTAATTGCTCACATACCTCCTTCATCAAATTGCTATTAAGGTTTGCAACATTATCTGTGATGATAGTTCTTGGGATATCAAAACGACAAATGATGTTTGAATGGACAAAATCCACGACCGCCTTCTCAGTGACTGCCTTGAAAGTGATTGCCTTCACCCATTTAGTAAAGTAATCAATTGCGACCAAAATGAATCGATGTCCATTAGAAGCTTTTGGCTCAATTGGTCCGATGACATCCATTCCCCATGCAACAAAGGTCCAAGGAGCGGCCATGGGGTGCAACACTGAGGGAGATGAATTAATGAGATCACTATGAATTTGACACTGATGACATTTTTTCACAAAGCAAAAACAATCTCGTTCCATGGTAAGCCAATAATATCCTGCTCAGAGTATCTTTTTCGCAAGGACATATCCATTCATGTATGGTCCACATACCCCAGCATGTATTTCATTCATGATCTTCTCGGCTTCTTCGGCATCCACACATCTCAACAAGTTTAGATTTGGGGTTCGTTTATATAAAGTTTCCCCGCTAAATAATAAACCACTAGCCAGACGTCTAATAGTTTTTTTTTGGCTTCCATTGCCATGTTCGGGACATTTCCCTATTTGCAAGAAATTCTTGATATCTAGGTACCATGGCTCACCATCCGATTCTGATTCCACAGTGTTACAATAGCCATGTTGGTCCCGAACTTAAATCTCCAAGGGAGTAATGCAAGTGTTTCCAGGATATGGAAGCGTTGAGGCAAAAGTAGCCAAGGCATCTGCCAACTCATTATGAAATCTGGGATGTATATAAACTCGATGGACCTAAACCTTTTGCTAAGATCTTCCACGCATTGTTTGTATAGAAGAAGCTTAAGGTCTCGAGTTTTCCATTCGCCTTGAGCTTGCCGAATAAGCAAATCAGAATCTCCCAACACAATCAATTCTTGCATGCCCAAATCTATTGCCATATTTAGACCAATGATGCAAACTTCATACTATGTTGTGTTATTTGTACAGAAGAAACGAAGTAGAGCTGTTGCAGGGTAATGCTGCCCTAAGGGCGATATGAGAATTGCCCCAATCCCCTGTGCCTTTTCTATTGATTGCTCCATCAAAGTATAACTGCCAGACCTTATTTTCATCTGGATCTACTTCTTCAACTGAGTTAATCTCTTCATCTGGAAAATATGTATCCAATGGTTTATAGTCGCCACGACTGGATTCTCCGCCAAGTGGTCTGCCAAAGCTTGAGCTTTCATTGTAGTTTGAGTGACATATGTAATATCAAATTCAGTGAGCAAGATTTGCCATTTCGCGAGTCTGCCAGTTGGCATTGGCTTCTGAAAGATGTACTTCAAAGGATCCATCCTTGATATGAGGTAAGTTGTGTAGGACAAAAGGTAATGCCTTAACTATTGAGCTACCCAAGTTAGGGCGCAACATGTACTTTCCAAGAGGGTGTACTTGACCTCATAACTAGTGAATTTCTCGCTCAAGTAGTAGATAGCTTGCTCCTTCCTGCGTGTGGAATCGTGTCGACCGAGAACACACCCAAAGGAATTGACACTGAAAGATATAGAAAGAGAGGTCTATCAGGTTCAAGCGGGACCAATACGGAAGGGTTGGATAAATACTCCTTGATTTTTTCAAAAGCTTGTTGACAATCCTCCGTCTATCTGACAGCAACATCTTTTTTCAAAAGTCTGAAAATGGGCTCACAAGTGGTTGTGAGTTAAGCAATAAACCTGTTGATGTAGTTCAACCTCCCAAGTAGACTCATGACTTCAGTCTTATTTTTCGGGGGTGGCAAATCTCAAATGACTTTTATTTTGGAAGGATCCAATTTGATTCCCCTTCTACTGACAATAAAACCCAGAAGCTTTCCAGATGGAATTCCAAATGCACATTTTGTTGGATTAAACTTGAGATTATATCTTCGCACTCTTTCAAAGAATTTTCTCAGATCTTGCACATGGTCAGCTTGTGTTTCAGACTTGATGATTATGCCATCGACGTATACTTTAATTTCTTTATGCATCATATCATGAAACATGGTGGTCATAGCCCTCATGTAAGTTGCCCCAACATTTTTAAAACCGAATGACATGACCCTGCAGCAATAAGTCCCCCATGGAGTGGTGAAAGCCGTTTTCTCAGCGTCATATTCATCCATCAAGATTTGATGATACCCCGCATAACAGTCCACAAAAGATTGAATTTTGTGTTTGGCACAATAATCAACTAGAATGTGGATATTGGGAAAGGGAAAGTTGTCTTTTGGACTAGCTTTGTTCAAATCCTGATAGTTAACACAAACTCTTATCTTTCTATCCTTTTTCGGCACAGGAACAACATTTGACAACCAAGTAGCGTAACAAATGTCTTGGATCATACTTGCATTTAGTTGTTTCATGATTTCTTCCTTAATTTTTTCACTCACGTCCGATTTGAATTTCCTTCTTTTCTGTTGGACAGGTGGAAAATCAGGATGAGTGGGCAACTTATGAACCACTAAATCAACACTCAAACCTGGCATGTCATCATAGGACCAGGCAAGCACATCTTTGTATTCAAACAAAAGTTGTATTCTGGTATCCCTAATTTCCTGCTTGACATGAAAGATTATTTTTATTTCTTTGACTTCCTCAGTACTTCCTAAATTGATTGCCTCGGTTTCACTAAGATTAGGCTTAGGTTTGTGCTCAAACTGTTCCAGTTCCCTATTAATTTCCCTCAAAAGCCTCTTCTTCATCATATTCAACCTCTTGACTCGGTGATTCAAGAATAAACAACTCTTTGAGATCTGCGAGTGAATTTCGCATGCATGTCTTGTTATCAAAGCCGGCATTTTCAGAACTGAAAAATGGAGAATAAGAATTAGGGTAGGGGAAAAGACAAAATTTTACTATGAAAATGGAATGTCATTTCATTGAAATTAAAAAAGGGATAGAAGGGTTGAAATTAATACAAAACACTTTCAAAATTTTGGATCACAACCCTGACAATAATAAAATACAAAAGAGTAGCAACACAAACTACCATTACTCCTTCCTTATAGGGAAAGGAGTGGCCTCCCAATTGTTTAGCTCAACACCTGAGCCTACGAGCTGCACATCGACATGACTTGTACCTTCACCAACTTGGACAATGTTTACTTCACAAAAAAATTGACTAAGATCCTGAATAACTTCTTCAATGTCTTCATGAGTAAATGAAGCTTCCATTTCTGGACCCTAAGGCTTGATAAAGGAATGAGAAATATGGGGAATCGGTTGTGGAAGTGCCCAATCAGTCCTTTTGTGGTTCTTAACCTTATCTCCATATCTCTCACGTTGTTTGTATTCGAGGCCAGAGGTGCCTTGGTTTCCTAAAAGAGTAATGGGATCCGCGATTCCTTGCGAACATAGTCCCAAACCTTTACCAGGTTGATAACCATATTTGAGCATTGTCGTTGCTACCATTGAAGAGGAAGAAGAGAGACATGGTTGGATGATGGGGTCTCATTTTTTAAAGCGATCAACTGATACGGCCTCAAAAGACTGGTAAACAACGGAATCACATCATTTTTTTGCCTCAATGTATGGAATGGATGGATCTCTGTAAATAGGTAAATCATTTTCCTCAAGCACAATGATTTCCTGATGGTCGTATTCAAACTTAACAACTTGATGCAGAGTTGATGGGACTACCCAATCAATGTAGATCCATGGCCTTCCCAATAGAATATTATAAGATGTGTCCATGTCCATTACTTGGAACACAATCATAAAGTCCACCGGTCCAATTTTCATGTTTAACTTGATATCACCAATGGTATCCCGCTTTGAGCCGTCATAAGCTCGAACAAATACATTGTTGGGGTGAATTATGTTAGGGTTAATTTTCAAGCTTTGCAGCGTAGAGAGAGGACATATGTCTACCCCTGATCCTCCATCTATCATGACCCTCTTTACATAGGACCCTTCACATTTCACTGTAAGAAACAAAGCTCTGTTGTGTCCAGCTCCCTCTGTGGGTAACTCATCATCAGTGAAAGTGTTGGTGTTTGACTTAAAAGATGCACTTGGCCATTTTCTCCAACTAATTTACCGTGGTCTCCTTCGATACATGTGCTTCATTCAAAATCTTATTCAACACACGGTGATGTTCTTCAGAGTGTAAGAGTAGAGACACCAGTGAAATTTGTGTAGGGGTTTTCTTCAATTGTTCCATAATAGAGTAATCTGGAACCTTAATATTTTTTAGAAACTCTTCGTCTTCTTCCTCTGTAAATGCTTTCTTCAGTGGTACTTGGATATTTTGAGCCATCTTCCCTTTTCTTAATTCTTCTGGAGAATAACATCTTCCAGAGCGTGTTAGCCCTCCTGCTTCATCAACCTCTTCAACAATCTCCTTTCCTTGGTAAACCATAGAAATTCTGTTATAGTTCCAAGGAACAACCTATGAATCAGTCACTGGAAGCTGCTAGGAGAGCTTAACAAAGATAGGTTCTTTCAACTTTGCCAAGCAACTTTGGTCATGTTGTGTTAATGAAAAGCCTTTTGATACATACAACTCCGTCATTCCCCTCAAACTTGAATCCCCTTCGAAAGCCCCGGGACACGCAAAACTTTGGTATCAAGATTGACACCTTCCATACTTAAAAGATGCGATTGGTTCTAAACTCTTTAACGACATGTCTTCTTCCCCGATCTTACTAAATAGCTTTCCCATTTTTCCAAGGAGTTTGTACTCATGATCATCGCAGATCATACCCACTAAATTGTTTTTGAGCTTGAAGTGGGTTATTAGTTACATTGGGAGTGTTTTGATCATCCGTCACAATGACCACTCCCTGATCGATTAATTTCTATATCGCCCCCTTCAAGGTCCAACAATTATCAGTGTTGTTTCCTGGGCCCCTGAATGATACTCACATCTTTCATTGGCCTGGAAACCTGGAGCAGTTGGATTCAGATGATGTGGTGGGATAGACCTATTCATTCCTATCTTACTCAACTTTTGAAACAAGCTGGAGTATGACTCTCCCAATGGAGTGAATTTCCTTTTTTGTCCCTACTCTTGAGTATAATTTTGCGTAGGAGGAGGGTTGTAAGTGACCTGATAGGGTGGTCGTGGTGGCCGATGGTTTCCTTGAGCTGGGGCCCGAAAATATGGGTGATTGGGAGGATGCACATATTGCTGAGCATTAAAGACTGTGTATGGAGATGGAGATACTGAATATTGAGGAACATAAGGGTAGTAATGTTGACGATAGCTAGATTGTCCCTGAATTAGCGAGTAAGAACAATCTGACTTCCTTTGAGCACCCCTTGACCCTGACACTAGCGAAGAAACTTCCTCTTTCCTTTTAAGATTTCCAAAATTGCCTGAACCACCCTGGATGGCCTGTGTGGTAGCTTTGATTGCTACCTGGCTCACGATCCTTCCTATTTTGAGACCACTTTTGACCATTTCTCCCATTTTAATTGTTGTGTGAATCAGTCTTCCCATTGCGGATGTTAGGTGGTGGAAGTAGTTAGGATCTTGAGCCTCTACGAAGATATCAACCAATTCTTGTTCATCTAATGGTGGTTTGACCCGGGCTGCTTGTTCCCTCCATTTGATAGCATACTCTCTGAAGCTTTCATTTGGCTTCTTTCTCATATTAGAGAGTGTATTGCGATCTGGCATAATGTCGACATTGTAATGAAATTGTCTAACAAAATTTTGAGCCATATCATCCCAGATGTGCTAGTGGGAGATCTCTTGGTCTATAAACCATTCTGAGGCAACACCAGCCAGCCTCTCACCAAAATAAGCCATGATTAGTTCCTCTTTACCCCCCTGCACCTCTAAGTTGATTGCAGTATCTCTTGAGGTAAGCTATGGGATCACCGTGCCTGTCATACTTATCAAACTTAGGGGTTTTGAATCCAGGTGGCAGGTGGACATTTGGGAACATACACAAGTCTTTGAATGCGACACTTTTTTGCCCTCCTAACCCTTGTATACTTTTCATGTGTTTCTCAATGCTTTTCATTTTTTTCAACATTTCCTCTTGTTCTGAGCCTTGAGTGGGCCTCTCAACATCAATAGGGGAGCCAAATTGTACAGAGTTAGAGTCCTCCGAATGCTATCCCAGGAGTATAGTACTGCTTTGGATGGGTGGTGAACTGTCCCTCTGGAGCTGATCTCTGCGTCACAGTTGGTTGTGGGAAAGTATAAACCGGTGCAGCTGTCGTGACAATAGGATTATTCCTGAATGGCATTCTTTGAAGGTGTGTTGTTTATCAAATGGACCATACCCTGGAGGGAAGAGAGGATCTGATATCGGGACCTGAGAAGATAAAGACCGGATACTAGTGATCACAGGAAAACCAGGAATGGACGTTGGTGGTTCTTGGCCATTGGCCCAGGCTTGCCATAACTGTGCCATAACATGTCTCAATGTCTGATTTTCTTCAACAGTGGTTGGCTCTCTTATCGTTGAATCAACTGGAGTATCCACCGGGTTCACCACAGTTTTAGTATTGGTTGTCATTGACGCTCTTACCTTAGACCTGGTAAAGTATGGGTGTTCTTCCAGTTTACCACAAACCAACCACTAAAAGCTTACTAAACTAAAGAGAAATGAACAAACTTGTTAGGGGTTAGACAATTTTACACATCACACATTTGTTAATCACCTAATAACATGAATTCAGAAGGCCACTGTCTCATCCCAGCTTAGTTTTGTTCATTGTCTTCCCTTTTTCTTTTCCTTTTTTTGTAAATAAAAGTTTTGATCGAACCCTTTGGGGGTTGCCTACATATCATGTCACCGCATGAATCAGATCATTACATAGTTCAGAAATTTAGACAACTCAACAAAATTAATTTAGAATAGCAAAAGAGAACCCTTTCATTCATTGCCAAAAGACTTTAAACAAAACGACAAGACTAAGGGGATTAAGCACAGNCTTACTAAACTAAAGAGAAATGAACAAACTTGTTAGGGGTTAGACAATTTTACACATCACACATTTGTTAATCACCTAATAACATGAATTCAGAAGGCCATTGTCTCATCCCAGCTTAGCTTTGTTCATTGTCTTCCCTTTTTCTTTTCCTTTTTTTTGTAAATAAAAGTTTTGATCGAACCCCTTTGGGGGTTGCCTACGTATCATGTCACCGCATGAATCAGATCATTACGTAGTTCAGAAATTTAGACAACTCAACAAAATTAATTTAGAATAGCAAAAGAGAACCCTTTCATTCATTGCCAAAAGACTTTAAACAAAACGACAAGACTAAGGGGATTAAGCACAGTTACGATCAATATGATCTCTTTGAACATCAAAAAACTTTAAGCTAAAACATTGAGTCTTTAAACAAAACAAGATGAAACAAACAAACACAAATAGTTGAACTCTTCTTCAATCTTCATCATCTTCCTAGAGCTTTCGTTGTCCTCCCAAGGTCTCAAACAGATTCAACAACACCTTTGGCAAATGGGGAACAATGGTCCGTGCTTGTTCATCCACTTCTGCGTCATTCATACAACAGTGATTTTTAATAACATATGAGGTTTGTTCCGCTAGCTGATGAACTTGACACCTAGCCCTTCCCATATTTCCATGGCAGTTATTCAACCAAACATGATGATCACCAAGATTGTTCCTTAAGAGGGCCTCTCGCTCCTCTGATGCTTCAAGTTGATGGCGAAGTGTTGCTCTCTCAATGATCATTTGTCTTTGCCCCACTTCGATATCGACACAATGACTGATTTTCTTTTTATGTTCTTCTAACTGTGTTTTAAGCTGATTATGTAAATGCACCCAACATGACCTTTCTTTCTCAAATTTCTCCTTCTGCCGCTTAAGTTCTCCCTTTTGGTAGCGCACGACCTCTTCAGATGCCACTAAGTCTCTCTTCAATCGAGAAATCTCAAAGCTCTGCTCCTTTTTTATCTGTTGGGCCAAGTGAATTCTACTATCCAGCTCTTCCTCTAATTGAGCTAATTTCCTCTCTGTATGCTTCAATTCCCCCTCCACATCTTGTAACTCCAACTGGTGATTTCTTCCTCTTTGTACTTGAACTTCTTGTCGGGCAATGGTGGATTTGGCCTTCTCCAACTCTTTTTCCAACTGTCTTATGATGTGCTGGTCTTTTCTATCTCTGTTGGATCCTTCGGAAGTGTCTCTAAATGTCACTGGATCACGAAACCACGATAGGTACCAAGTAACCACTTTTCTTTTATCTTGCTCCACAACCATTTCATTTTGCTCAGAAATTATACTCCCGTACTAGATCTTCAGAATATCTTCGCTATTAATGGAAAAACCTGGTGGGGTCTCAAATACAAATCTACTCATATCATCATTTGGTTGGATTTCTTGAACTCTAGCCAGCTGACGTATAACCCGAAGTGGGGCATAGGGTTGAACACATCTAAGCCCAATCAACACAAGAAACGAGATGCCAGTAGACATGCAAATGACATCCTTAGCTGGAAACTAGTAATAATTCCATACTATTTCATCAAACGTGATCACTAAGAGCTTCTCTTCACACGCTAAAATTCCTTTAGGAAAATTGATTTTTTCTTCCGTTTCCTTATGGGAGGAAACATAATTACACCAGTCTGGAGTGAACCTAGGCGCACGATCATGGTGATAAAGATGCTCCAAAAACCATATTTGCAACAAGATGTTGCAGCCTTCAAAGTGCATTTCCCCATTTATGCAGTTAGTCAATGCACATAACATATCTACCAGGATCATAGGAATAATAGTAGGACTTTCCATTGTGGTCAACACCTTCACAACCCCAGCCAAACGAATGTCAATATGCTTGTCCCGTTTGGGGAAAACAATGAGCCCCAAAAACGCGACCATGAAGGCAAAACATCCATTCGCCTTCCAAGCCTCTACACCTCCTTGCTTGCTAAGTTGGTTCTGATAGTTTTCAAATCCATCCTTTTGGCCGTACCTTTCGTATAGAAAGTCCAGTGAGACCCACCAATTTTTTAAACTCTCCTTCTCTATTTGGTTGATATTGAGAAGGTCCAGGAATTTTTTGGCATCGACGTTCTTTGGGACTATGAGTCTTTTGTTATGGAGATCAACACCCCGAATACTGGACCCTTTCCCCATGAAGCTGGCGATATCCTCTAGAGTTGGTGTCATCTCGAAGTCAGAAAATTGAAACACGTTATTTTTTGGATCCCAGATAGGAATCAATGCTTCGATCACATCCCTTCTTGGGTCAATCTCCATCAGATGCACTAGATGTCCCAAATGTTTTTTTTTACTCTCATTTGCTCATAATTCCCCATGTTTGTCCACCTTCCCTATAGATCATTGGTTATTGAGTCAACGATCATAAATTTTGGAATCCCTTCACTTCTAGGCCTTTTGGAACCCTGTCCTTTGGTTGGAGGTGCCATTTGTACCTTGGAATAGAATCTAATTAAAGTTTTATCACAAACTCTAATTGAGGTAGGAAAGAAAAGTTAAAAGAAATATTTTTTTTAATTTATTATTTTTATTATTTTTTAAAAAATAAAAAAGACAAAATACCCTATTTTTACAAACACCGAACCCGAGAAGGGATGCCTATGTATCTCATTTTGTGAGAATCACGTGTGCGTAATTCATAAAAATAATGACTCACACTTGAAAGACCACCCCTTTTATTTCAACCTCTTTTTTAAAAAAATAAAAAATAAAATTAACAAAGCTATTTTAAAGCTGGTCAACAATGTAAAGGCCTTCTGAACAAATTATTTTCACGTAGCACATAAAATGAACATGTTGGTCTAGAGTGGGTACCTATCTTAGAATTTCTAGGTCAAATGCACATGATGTAAATAAACGTAGCATACCATGGATAGTTTTGCTAGATTTAGCACTTATATGGAAGATGTCTAGACTGGCTTTACTCGAGCGGACAACTAGAGCCGGGGAGGGTCCGCGTACATGTAGTAGAGCTATTTCTGCTTAATTGGTGGTCCAACCTCACCTAACATGTGTGACAAACCTAGAACCAGGAGCGTAACCGCACACTGGTTCATCCTAGACAAAAGTCTTGTGGAGCGTATCCGCACACACAGTGTATAACAAAAATTCCAGAGACTCAGATGGTGTGCAAGAGAAGACAATTTATATACAATAACGCAATATCAAAACAATGAATCATTGAAAAAGCACAATTAGCCAACAAACACAAAATTTATCCAAATAATCAAAATAGTCAGATATAGTAAATGTACAAAGCTCGAATTTTAAAGAAACTCCCCAGTGGAGTCGCTAGATCTATCACACCTCTTCCATTTTTACAATTGTTAAGGATGTGACGGGTTTTTTAAAAAAAAACAAAGTAATTTTTTTTTTTAGAGTAGCCGCTTGAAATTGAATTTTTAAGGTCTTCCAAGTCACATGGTAATTCCTAATTTAAAAGGAAAAGACTCTTTATTTTTAGTCTACAAAAACAGAGATTGGGTAAGGAATTCTATTGACCGGAAGAAAGGTGTGAGGCACCGCCCGAGTCTGGTGGTTCTAGCACGGTCGGTTTATTAACTCATGTTTGGCTAAAATAATTTTTGGATAAAAAAAGCAAATTTGTGTTAGATACTAATTTTTTTTATAAAAAAAATGATTGGCCTAGCAGCGTAACCGCAAACAAGAACTCTTTTTTAGAAAAAAAACACGCACACACAGAGCAAGGATCGTAACCAAACACATGATGGTATTTAATATTATTTTTTTTAAAAAAAGATTGATAATGAATGATTCAAATTTTATTTAATAATGAGAAAAAAAAACCTGTTGCAACATATGGACATGAAAATGCTTTTCTTTTTTTTTTTTGCAAAATGCTAATTTAAGGATTTTTCTTAAAAAGAAAAAAAAGTATCACTACTTGACAATAACAACAAAAAAGTATTTTTTTTTTAATAGAATAGTGACTAAGCCCCCTTTTAAAACAAAGTAGTGATATACTAATTTTTTCATATTGATACAATTTCAGAAATAACCATTTTAGTGAAATTTACAGTTTTTTACTCAAAATGGCCACATTGTTCTCTTTGGAAATAAAATTACAATTATAGCCAATTTGTATAATAGTTAAATTACTAACCAAAAGTAGCCGATTTTGCATTTTTTGATTCAATAACTCATTCCATATATTTATTCAAGAGAGAAAAAAAAATTCTATACTTTCTTTTTAAAAGGATTTACAAAATGTCCAGATTTATATTTTTTGCAAAATTGACCAATTTTGTGTTTTGTTTTTGCAAAAACAACCTCTTTTTTAAAGAAAAAAAAATGACCAGAAACTAGAAAAAAATAAAATTTAAATTGTTATTTTTTTTCGTTAGCAAAGCATGAGTTTACTTATCAATTATACAATGAGGTAAAGTTAAACTAAACACCACATTAATAATAAATATAAATGTACATAATAATAAAGCATAATCATATAAAAATCACAATAGACTTAACTAACTGAAAACAAACTTAATACAAACAACTTAATCAAAATATAAAAAGAACATGAAGCATTAATTTAAGATTACATTGCGAAATGTAAAAGAAATACCTAAAGTTGATGACAACCAAATAGTGGAAGCAAATTTGTTGAACCACAAACTCACACAATGATGAAATATATTTTTTCTTTTTAGAAGAAGACTTTCACTCTCTCTTCTTATAATTTTTTTTCTTCTAATTTTTTTCTCTTCTTCCTTTTCTCTTGTTTTTTTTTTTTAAATATAAAAAGAACATGAAGCATTAATTTAAGATTACATGGCGAATGTAAAAGAAATACCTAAAGTTGATGACAAGTAAATAGTGGAAACAAATTAGTTGAACCACAAACTCACACAATGATGAAATATATGTTTTCTTTTTAGAAGAAGACTTTCACTCTCTTCTTATAATTTTTCTTCTTCTAATTTTTCTCATCTTCTCTTTTTTCTTCTTTCTTTTCTCTTGTTTTTTTTTCTTTGCAATGAAAGAAGAATGGGGTTTAAATAGGTGGTGAATATTAACACTCATCTTCTTGAAAACTTAAGAGCCAATGCATGCATTGGACTCTTTGTCTTCCCATGGCGTCACCCAAGATGACCAATATAATATTTTTTTACTTTTTTCAAGATAGGATTAATTAAAACGACTGCATTGTCTTTTTAGATGACCCATTTCTTTTATTCATTAATTGAATAATAGCTAAATGTGTCATCTGAAAATTTAAAATAGGCCCAAAATGTTGACTCATTTGATAAAGACCCAAAAATCAAAAGAAAAATCAGCCCACTAACAAAAAATTGAAACATCTAAACTATGTTGAAGATCAAACAGGCAGAAAATAAAAATAAAAAATTCAAAATAAAATTCAAGCAAAAACTTCAACATAATAAAACTTAAGGAACACTAACAAAATAATACAAAATCCGGCACGAAAATGATTTATATGGTTAATAAAGGTTGTGCTAGTGGCGGATTTGGATAGAGGATGAGAGGGGAGAAAATTGACTTAAATTTTCGAATGAATGGGGATCGCCAAAAAACTACGCCGAAAATTTTTTTGCCGAATTTTTAACATAAAATTTACATCAAAAGATAGACTTTGAAGAGTTCTACACATTTATGTAAATTGTATAGGATGGGGATGACCAGAACTTCATAAATCTAAAGAAAAAAGGAAAAATTTGTGTTTGATTTTCTTAGATCTACGGAGTATGGCTACGGAAAAAGTTGAATGGTTTGTGGATTTGTGTAGAGGAGGGTGAAAGGAAGAAATGGTAAATTTTTCCGGTGAAATGGTGGTGGCCGGCGGCGGCAGTGGCACCGGCCGGCCGGCGAGGATGGTGGTAGCAAGGGGAGAAAAAAAATAATAAGGCCAAATTCTGATTTTTGGGAGTTTTTTTATATTTTTTGGTAGGGTCACATAAGAGCCCTTGGATCAAAATGTTTTGAATGGTTAAGATTCAATCTTGGCCATTGCTATTGGATCGGGTCTAAAATGGATTGGGCTATCAGAATTGGGTCTAAATCAGCCAAATTCAATCAAAATTGGGTCATTTGGGCCAATAAAAAATAAATAGAAACAAGGACAAAAATATAAAAAAACAAAATATAAGAAAATACCTTACTATATATTGTAGGAGTAAATTAAACACGTCAAAAATTAGGTGTTCACAGTGACTATTAATCTCATCCTTCTACTACAACTTCTTTGAAGGTGGGAAAAATAATTTAAGGAATACATCTCCCAACTCTCTTCAAGTGGTGATTAGTCATGTGATAACTCATTCAACCATTTTATTGCCTCCCAGATACATAGAGACAACAGAAACAACCTTGATCGAATTTTCAGCTGGCTGACTCGAA
This sequence comes from Solanum stenotomum, assembly GCF_019186545.1. Taxonomy (NCBI): domain Eukaryota; kingdom Viridiplantae; phylum Streptophyta; class Magnoliopsida; order Solanales; family Solanaceae; genus Solanum; species Solanum stenotomum. The sequence goes on from NC_064292.1 coordinate 33,780,014, forward strand.
GGATCTCTGAAGACTTGCAAGTGCCGATGAAGTTCACCATATGTTAATTCATATCATCTTTGATTGTGTCTCCGAATAACCCTTTCAAGTACAACATCTGGATCATAGTACTAGTAATAGTGAACTTCATGCCCGATGGTAACGGTGGAAGAACTATATCCCTAGTGGCTCCAACTCCATCCATATTTGCATCATCATCATCCAGAGAAAAATCAATGGGATGTTTCCCTTTGCCTCTCGGAGCTAGTTGACAATGTTGTGGAACCACCTCTTCTTCCCAACATTGAGATCTTCTCCAGCATTATAGTTGTTACCATTTTTAGCATTTTCCCTGGCTTAAGCCTCAACAATTTCTCTTAGCCTTAGTGCTTTACATGATCTTGTGCACTCATTTTCTTGTGAATGGATTTTTCAAGCTCAGGGTCGTAAGGAATCAACGGTTCACCCTTACTTCCGGTACTTGGCATGCACTAACCTTACCCTTCAAGAATAAAAACAAAAAATAAAAATAAAAATTTGGAAGTAAAAATAAGAGTTAAATAACACACACTTGACTTGATTAACAACCATATTCTCCAACAACAATGACCAAATTTGATACGCACAAATTAACACTTCAATTAAGAAGTGTAAAGTGTTTGTCGTCAAATATAGAACTCAACTAGATTGAGATTGAATCCCATAGGAAATGAAGTGAAAACTAAGTCGCATGCGGTTATCTACTTTCCGTTACTTATTTCTGAAACATAATAGAAATACGTGAAGTTTTGTATTTTGATTTAAAGATCATTTTTCTTCAAGTAACAATTAACAATATCACATAATCTATCAATAAAAAATAATTAACCACGATTGTGTTCACCAAGACAATTTGACCATTTTTTGGGTTAATTACAGAACTTCATCTTGTGGCTAGTAAATCAGTTTATCAACTTATGTTACACATAAATGTTTCTCAACCAAATTAAATGTATATCACTTTTATTCTTTCAAACTAAAAGTGTTCACCATCATTTTGATAGATAAAATCTTAAAAGAGTTGATCTTTCTACAATATTAAACATTAAACGAGTCCACATCCTCGAATTCTTATTATTAACTGTTTTTTCAAGATTTAGCATTTTTACTAAAAACAAGATAAACTTGAAGCACATTCTAATGTTTGTAACCATTAAAAGTCAATTAAGATGAAAGAGATAATAATATATCCAAATAAAACATGCAATTTATTCCATAAAAACCCTATTTTCAGGTCAAGTCGTCATGGATTCCACAATCCTTGGTTGTGGAGTATAGTCACTCATGATTAATGGAACAAAGAGTAGAATTGCATTCATTTCAAGAAACTACTTACAAGACTTAAAGACAATCAATCTTTGATTTCAATAAGTCGATGAAAATCTCATTCAAACTCCATTTAAGAAAAAATAAAGATAATAAAATAAAACCCTAAAAATACTTTGTAATTCAAAGAAACTTGAAACATTAAAAAAGAAAGTAAAATCCCAAGGCTTGTTTGACAGTGTGTCTGATGGCCCATCGCAGAAGTGACGATCTGTCGCCTTTGCCTTCATATAACTTCATAGAGTTGTAAAATCCCTATAGGTTGGACATTAACTCTGATTGCCGATTCAAATGATCTAACAGATAGTCACCTCCTTTTTCACAAAGCTCAAGAGTGTTTGGCCAATTCCTGTAGGTATGACGGTGCACCTGACGGCCTGTCTTCAGAGCCCTCTTTCTAACACTTAGCTTTATTTTGCTTTTTATTGTCTTGATTGATTTCTTGTGCAACACAGTAGAAAACTATTAAAATAAATTGTTATTACATAAGAACACACAATTATTCCTCATTAAAAGAATCAAATGTGCCATCAAATGCCGACATATCACATTTCTCATTCATTACAACATCCTAGCACTTGAACCACCAAGACTCCCTAATTATCATCAACCCCATTTAACATGTCATATCATTTGGCACAAGGGTTACCCTAACATTTTAATACCCAACCCTGTAACTGTTAGTGTATCAATGTTACCCCCTATCCAATAATAATATGCACTGATATTGTACCTAATCCAATATTAATATATGTATCAGCGTGGTATCCAATCCAAAAATTATATATATACCAGTAGGGTTCTCAACTGAGTAATATTATATGTGCCAGCATGGTATGCGATCCAACACCGACAACAACAAAAATGACAACGACAACAACAACAACAACAACAACATCAATAATATCAGCAACAATAATAACAACGACAACAAAAACAACAACAAAATAACATACAACAACAACAATAATAGCAATAACAACAACAATAACAACGACAATGATAATAACGACAACAACAACCATGACCACGATCACGACAACGACAACAACAACAATAACAACGATAATGGCAACGACCACGACAATGACAACGATAACAACAAAGACAATGACAATGAAAAAAATAACGACAACTACAACAACAATGACAATAACAACAACAATGACAATAGAAACAACAACAACAACAACAATAGCAATGATAAAAACAACAACAACAATAATGACAACAACAATAACAACAATGACAACAACAACAATAACGACAACGACAACAACAACAATAACGATAACGACAACAACAACAATAACAATAGCAACAACAACAACAACGATGACAACACCAACAACTATGACAACAACAACAACAATAATGACAATGACCATGACCATGACAACGACAACAACAATGACAACAAAAACAACAACTACAACAAAAAAAATAACAACGACAATGTAAACGACCACGACATCAACGACAATATAAATGACAACGACAACCACGATCATGAGAAAGATAACAACAATGACAACAACAACAACAACGACAGTGACAATAATGACAACAACAATAACAATGACAACAACCACGATAACAATGACTACAACCATGACAACGATAATGAAAACAAAGACAATAACAACAATAATGACAACGACAACAACATCAATAATAACAACGACAACGACAATAATAATAATGATAATGACAACAAAGATAATAACAACGACAACAACAATGACAACAACAACAAAGATAATAATGACAACAACAATGATAACAACAACAACAACAAGAATAAAAATAACGACAACAATAACAACGAAAATGACAGCAATGACAACGACAACAAAGATAACAACAACAACGACAATGACAACGACATAACAATAACAACAACAACAATGACAATAACTATAATAAAAATAACGTCTACGACAACGAATACAACAACGACAATAACAACGACAATGATAATAACAACAACAACTTGTAATAATAATAATAATAATATGTACATTTGTAGTATTCGATCCAAAAATAATATATGTTAATAATAATATGTACTAGTGTGGTAAATGTTCAAATATCAACACACAACACAACCACAATGAATAGTAACACACTAGTACATTCAACTAACATATTTATTGTATATAATTGATAAAACTTTCATTTAGAATCATCTTCTTTCTTTTATCCCCAATTCTATATTAGGCATGCACTACTAACAAACAGTTGACAAACACATAGAGTATAACCGGGAAATAATCAACTATTCCATACTTCCTTTCTGACTATTTCCTTATCACAATCAGATTATCCAAAATGTCCTTTCAAAGAATAAAACCCAGTAAATATTATAATACAAACAATATCAAATTAAGTCCATCATCAACCTACACCACATCTAACCACACATTCAACCATCCAGACTGCGTGTCTAAAAGTCTATACATAAAATCTCCCAAAAATCTACAATGTATTATATAAATAAATACAAATCTAACTACTCAGTTAAGAAAATCTAATCTACCTGGACGTCAATTAGTTGGTGAAGAATGATGAACTCAGGGTTATGGCTCCATGATAAGTGGTGACTTTCCACATAGTTGAGGCTTTTTTTCTTGTGATTTTACGAAACTCAAGTAGTGAAAAAGGCTAATTATCCATTGAATTATGTAAATTTAGGTGTTCATTGCTGGGAAAGAAAATGATAGACAAAATTGGAAAATGAGTTGAACCTTGTAGGAATTGAGCCTTTGATGTCGCACTTGGGACGAAGAGTTCGCTTAAGAGAATGATCAATGGAAGTCAACAGGCGGCTTACTCGATCATGTTGGAGTCGCTTTTACGATCTAGCCAAAAAGGTGGGGTTTGCTTAAGTGAAGGGAGTGTCAATTTTTCAACATTTGTGTTTGCAAACTTGCATCCGCTTTTGCATACTTGGGCAAGGGCATAATTGGAGTTTCTCAGAGATTGGATTCAAATTCTCACAAAGGGGCTGAAGAGAAAGATTATTCCACATCATTCCTTATCAGATTTTGAGGATAGAGTTCATATTTTAACTTAGTCTAAGAAAGAACCTTAATTTTATAATGTTCATATTTTGGGTTTAGACTTTGAAGGCAAGTTGCCTCACAATTCACACATGGGTTGAAGATTGTGTACTTAATTAGGGGTGTGCATCGGTCGATTTGGTTTTATGTATTATCGGTTCAGTTTATTAGTTTTCGGTTTTTTAATAAGTTAAGCCAATAACAAACGAATAAGATATTTTTTATCAGTTTTTGGTCGTTATAAGTTTGGTTTTTGGTTTACCCAATAAGAAAATGTCTGTAAAACATTATATGAATTCTCACTTCTCTAAATGCTTTGATATAGTGAAACAAGAAAGATAATGATAAAATTGCATCAATAAGAAAAAATATAGTACGAAGGCTAGAATCACATGTCACCGCCAAAACATAGTATAAATTTTCTTATGTTAATCAAATTACAGACTTTTACAAACTTGCAAAAGGTACAGCCTACAATTACATACTAAAACTAAAATCAAATAGTCGAACAAGACTAAAACTAAAACTAAAATCAATTAACTACAATTGCGAACCTAGTGTGAAGTAGGTAGAGTACGAATAATTTGATATAGTCATAGTGTCTAGTTATATATTAAATTATTAATATATAATATTTAGAAAGGATAAAGTAGTAAATTATTACCATCTTATTGGGTTATCGGTTTACCCAATAACCCAAAAGTAAAAATTGATATCGAACCAATAACCCAATAACTTTTTTTACAAGCCCATTAAAAATCCAAAACCCAATAACCCAATAACATTTTTCTGGTTCGATTTATTGGTCGGTTTGATTTTTGCACACTCACATACTTAATAGTAAAATTAGGTCTTTTGTGATAGAAATAGACAACCCTAATCTTGTTCCATTCTTTATTTCCTTACTTACATTGCTAGATTATGACTGTAATTGTGTATATGAAATTAAGGCTTTTGTTCTAGAGATAGATAACATTATTTCGATATTTGATTTATTACTCTATTGCTTTTGTGATTCCTTGATTCCCTACTTGATTTCATAAAATCAGTTTAATCTAGTTTTCATGCTTGAATTTATGATTTGAGAGTGCACACTGGAATCTAGCTTCTGACTTTTTGGGTTGCTCTAAAGAGTTTGTGAAGTGGAGAATTAGGTTAATAATCATATTTGGCTTTGAGTGCTAAATTTAAGACCAAAAGGACATAATTTAGGTCTACCTTGTTAAATGCTAAACTTGCTAAAAATAGGGGTTTATATTAAGAACTTGTATTGCTTTGTTGTTGAACACGACTAACACCGAAAGGAGATATCGTGAAATAACACATGTAGAACAAAAGATGTTTAGTGTTGACTAATGATGATCTAGCCTATTGATGTTTGCATAATCAAGGACACAACTTCTAATGTAAGTGTCTACGATCGTGCAATAGTATAATAACCCAACCAAGGGTTGGGATCGTTCCCAAGGGAGTGGTTTTGAGAATTAATAGAAAAATAAAATTTAGTTCTAACTAGTCGTAGCTAAAAATATTAACGATTAAAAACATTGTAAATTAAAGAGGGACACAAGAGTGTCAATTAACAATGGGGGTTTTTGTCACAATTAAGTAAAAACAACAAAATAAACAAGAATTTCTAAGTAATGAATGGGGGATTCTTGGGATATGAATGGAATAAGGGATAGACTAAATCATTGGGTACATGTTTTTGATAGAAAACTCACAGAGTAATTATGACTAGGCTAGAGTAATTTGATTCACCGAGTTTTACAAGACCTTTAGTCAACGAGAGGGTCCAAATGGTGATCTTAATTGTGGTCGCCGACTTGGTTGGCGACACGCCGAACTGATTCTCAAGCTCGCCAAGTTTTACAGGTGCCGACCTCTTCAGCGATCCGTCGACTGACCATTTTGATCTCCAATATGCATTTTCCAAACACTTTCCACACTTAAACATGCACAACCAATACACCATTATTTATAAATGAAAAAGAAAGCAATACATGAATTTGGGTTGCCTCCCAAACAGCGCCCTAGTTAACTCTGTGGCACGACGTGAGTCACCATTTAAGCTACATTGTTGGGGTTAGCCATATCATCACTAGGAAATCCCCCTACTTTTCTGCGAATGAAGTTGAGGCAACGCATGACCCATAAGGTTCTCGAGCAGCTGGACAACTCTGGAATGAGACCAAACTATTCGCTTCATCCCTTCAACGTCTTCTTTCAATTCTTCCAGCTCTCTATCTTGCTTAGTCACCTTGTGGAGCATGGTTGATAGCATTCCCTCAATGTGTTTAACTTCATTGTCCTTGGGATTTCTTCGCTCATGAAGAGGGAAATATTTATCCTTCCTCTTGCACTGAGCCTCGATCTTTACCATCTTTTTGGCCAACTCATTCATCTGAGTCATCAATGTGGTCATCACGAAGTCCTTTTCCACTTCTTGGTTCATTTTAGTCATGTTGTCAAGCAGTTGGACTGCCATCACATATGACTGCTTTGCAATATCACCCGGAATAAGTTGGTCAACCACCCTCTTATTTCCTGGGCCAAGACCTCTGTAGAAGCAGTCAAGGAGGATTATGTTGGGAATGTCATGAATTGGGCATTAAGTGATCAGTTCTTTAAACTTTGCCCATGCCTTGTGGACCCTTTCGCCCTCCAATTGATTGAAGGTTAGGATTCTATCCCGAATTATCATTACCTCTAATGGAGGAAATTCCATTAGCTTGCAAGTGTTGGTTGATATATTCACCTCCTCTGCTTTTGAAGCACAAATCAGCAAAACAAAACTAAAAATAAAATTAGTAAAACTACAACTAAGAAGAATAAAAAGTCTACGAATCTAAGAATTCTCAAGTAACACCACTCCCCAACAGCGGCGCCATTTTGATGTTTGCGTAATCAAGGATAGAACTTCTGATGCAAGTGTCTCCGATCGTGCAATAGTATAATAACACAACCAACGGTTGCGATCGTTCCCAATGGAGTGGTTTTGAGAATTAATAGAAAAATAAAATTTAGTTCTAACTAGTCATAGCTTAAAACATTAACGATTAAAAATATTATAAATTAAAGAGGGACACAAGAGTGTCAATTAACAATGGGGGTTTTTCACAAGTAAGTAAAAACAACAAAAATAAACAAGAATTTGTAAGTAATGAGAGGGAGATTATTGGGATGTGAATGGAATACGGGATAGACTAAATCATTGGGTACATTCTTTTGATAGAAAACTCGTAGAGTAATTATGACTAGGCTAGACTTTAAGGGGGATAAGCTCACTCTATAGATACTTACCCCATTTCAAACGGGTTCCTCTCGGACACCCACTTGCCGTATGAAGAACAATCTCCGCCTTAAACCCACTCACTCTCTCGAGCTGAGTGTGTGGACATGAGACTAGGGTTCACTCTTTCGAGCTAAACCTCATGTCGACCCACTCGCACTGGCCATCGATTTAGTGTTCTTAGTTTTACGACCTCTCTCTCGAAGCAAGCCGAAAACACATATATGAGATTATATTTGCAACTACAACCTCATTAAGTTCATCCACAATCACTACACGGAATCACATTTAAACTAAAAATAGACTATCAACAAACAAGACCCAACAACTAATCTAACCCATATTCACAAAATCACCACCCAAGAATTGGGGTTTTTAGCCACACATGTATAAGAGATAGAAATTTATACCAAATTGAGCTTGCATTCAAATGGGTATGAAAAATTTAAGTCTTGATACATGCCAAAATTGTAGAATCCAAGAGACCCAAGTCCAAATCTTGGAGATGAAACCCTTTGGATCTTCAAGTCTTCAAAACCCTCTCAAACTTATAGCAAAATATCAAAAAGTACTATTCTATAAGAAAATTATAATCATTATTCGACACTTAAAACTACAACTCTAACTAGTATTTATATATATCATAGATTTGTGCTGCAGTGGATCATTCGGCGTCGTTTGTCGGAATCGCCAATCAACTCGATGATTCGCCCTTTGGTGTAGTTCTTCGCCGTCTTGCCTAGCCTTCAGCATCGCCGTGCTCTGGGTCATTGGGCAACATGGTACTGCTTCACTGAACTTCTCGACGATGCACCGACTGCTCCCTTTTTCCGCCGACTTGATCCTTTCCTTCAAGGCTCAGCACACTGGAACAAAAGGCAAAGTAAGACCCTTCGACGACTCGCCAAGTGGACTCGGCGATCCTCAGGCCTTCATTTCTTCGTTCTTTTTAGCCTTTTCGTTCCTTTTTGCGACGTAGTGTCCATGCTTTCCTTCAAACTTCAAATACCTGAAACTTAAGGGATTTCATCATATATTAAGATAAAATAAGCATTTGAGGACATAAATTCTATTAAAATATAGCCCTAAATGAGTCCAATTTGTGGACACATCACCTATCTATGATTGATTTAGCATGGCTGAATTCATTGAGTGTTGATTGAATTATAGATTTCCCAATTCCCATATATCTGTTGCTTGATATTTTGTTTGCCCAAAATCAACGCTTGGTTACCAAAATCACTTTTGATTTGATAATTCTGTATATTGCATCTTTAGGTTCAAACTCGTAGTAATTCATTCTTTATCTTTTCAATTACTGACAAATTGCTCCTTGTGGGATTCGACTCCGACTCTTAGTTAGGTATTTTTATTGACGATGACCGCTTATTCTTTTAACTTATTTTGAGGGTAACTTGAGCGTTATAAAAAATGGTGCTGTTGCCTTTTATATTTCATCATGTTTCGTAACCAAGCAAGTTGTTCATCCAGGTGTCACTCCTGAACACAAATCACCTCAACTAAACGGATCGATCGAGCTCTCTATATTCTCTGGTCTATCTAACCCCTCCTCTCTCGATTTTAAGATTAGACAATATATTTATATCTAGATGGCCAGTCAAAAAATACTAAAACAAGAATATAAAAGTAACTTATAATGACAACCAAGAATTAATTCAAGAACCTTAAATAATCAGCAGTCGATTAGTAGCTACACCACCACCAGAACAAAGGCGTTCAACCACTAATGTCTAAAAAAACAAGAAAGAAGAAAAAAACTCTAAAAAGTATTGACAACTTTTTGTTACAAAGTACTTCCTAATTGATCTCCCCTCTGAGTTACCCCAAAATAATTATTTTTATGGACTATTTATAGATATAGAAAACCTAGAGAAAATAATTGAGTCCAAATCAAATTAGGAACCAAAACCAAATGAAAGTAGAATTCTTGTCATACGCGTGAAGCACTGTCCACAATTGTTTCTGTTGCTTCAATTGCTGCCACGTGGAGGCAGAAAGATTCCTTCAATTTCGCTATCTGCTGCACTTTTCCTTATACATTATTATATTGAATTTATTTCATTAAGCTGCCTTCTTGATTTCCTTCTTTAACCTTTCATCTTTAATTCGTTTTAGTACTAAACTTCTTCAATTTTACATCAATTTACTCCTATAAATAAAATACACTATTTAGCACAATCCATAAAATTCATGCTCAAAAAGGACAAATATAAATAATAAATGTGAGACAAAGAATGATTAAAAATATGTATTTTTGGCCTCACATCACTCACTTCATGGAAACCGATATTTCGACGAGGTTGATCACCATTCGGGGCAAGGTTTTTAATTATGACCCGAAATCAACCAATGTCATCTATAGGTTTCTAGACCATGATATTGAGGCCTTCAAGGAAAGGATTGTGAGTTGGGTGCGTGGCTAGCATCAAAGCTATGCCCAAGCAAAACTTTCTCGTGGGCCATCACAAAGGCTAGAATTCTATGCTCTGATTTGATGGTCGAGGCAAGAACATGGATGTCCATTATATGCAGCCACATCTCACCAAGTGGGAATATTATTAACATTTCAATGTCGTGGGCACAAATTGTGGCATGTATACTTGATGATGTCCCGTTGTATATAGTCCATTTGATCGTGAATGAGTTCTAAAAGTTCATGCTTCATGACAGCCTCTCTCTAGTTGTCCTTTCTTTGATCACAGAGCTATGCAAGTGGGCTGAAGTGGAAGTGCTCTTGGGTGACACTTGGGTGGAACCCAAACATCAAATTTTTCTTATTAAGATGCATGGTGAAGGCACAATTGTGAAAATAAAAAAGAGGAAAGTTGATTCAGGAAGTATGTGCATGTGGAGGAGGATTCACATATACCTCCGATTTTGGGGGCATTTGAATCTCTGGCTAGTGAGTTCAAATTTATGAAGGAAATTATGACAAAGTTGTCTCAAGGGCCGGGTGATTCAACTACTAAGTCGGTATCATATGTTTCCCAACACGAGTTGGATGCCTACTTAAGTAATCAAAGGAAGCAGAAAGCTCAACTTGCCAATTTGGAGAAGGCTCACACAGTTTAGCCAAGTCACATCGTGAATTTAGTGTCTCACATAACAAGATGAAGAATCATGATAAGAGTAGAGATAAGTTCTTCACATGGATGTGGACAGGGGTCAAAGGCCTTTGGAAGATGTTGAAGACAAATGATCCACTCCCGACTTTGAGGTCAAATGAGGATAGAGATGCACTAGTTACATGGTCTAATGATGAGAGAGCTGAGGAAAGTGAGGCCACTGAGAGTAATGAGGATTGAGGCAGCCCAGGGATCCCCTTTGTATTCTCTTTATAATTTCCATAGTTGTACTGTGAGGACAATACCATTTTTAGTTGGGGGTTCTCCCCTTTAGGTTGTTTCCACTGTTTTGATTGACATTTTGGATTGATGTTTTTGATGATTTTGTTTATTGTTAGGATTGGTCACTTTTATTATATATTTTGCTTTAGTTATGTTTGTATTTTTTGTTAGTTCATTTTGGTAGTAATAAATGGTGGTGATAGTGTTTCATTCTTGTATGCTTTAAAGTAGGGGAAGTCTGAGTACCCGTAGTTTGTGAGATTGGAAGCCCTTATGGACATTCAATGAAAAGACTTAAATTTGTCCAATGATAAATTGAGTGACGTCATACTTAAGGGAAAATTATTGTTTTATTGAGTGTTGATGGCTTTGTGATGCTTTGATATAAGGTTGTGACTTATTTGGTACTAATAGACTTAGTCAAGTCTCATGAATCATAAATGATCATCCCCTACGAAATTTTGTGAAAAAAGAAATTGTGGAAGTGAATGACTGTGTGAATGTGTTGTGACTCTTTTTGTGACTCCAACTTACCAGGCAGTGAAAGTGAAAAATAAATCCTTTGTTCTTGACTAGAAAGTGAAATTGATCCATCTTGAATAGTTTGCATGATATGTGTGGTGAGCTTTTGAAAATAATTCCTTGTGTTCACGTGTGTTAACTAGAACTTGCCCAGTTGGTCTTGAAATGTTAGCCTTGATTGAGTTTGGTTGGAGAAATGATCTTAGGCTTTCATTGATTGTCTTGAAGTCCACTTGGTCTAAAAATCTCACATTTGCACTAAATATATACTTACTTGTCCCCTTCGAGCCTAATTCTTTTTATTGAAAACCTCATTACGAGTCTTAACCCTTTTGAAAAAGTAACAATCTTTTGAATCATGTCCTCCTTAAACTTGAAGTTGTGAAAGTTGAGGCTAAAAACCTAAGTTGGGAGTGTTATGGAAAACTCATAGACGGGATGCTTCCCACATGAGGGCATGATAAGAAAAAAAATTGAGAATAGAGGAAAAAGTCTTAAAGAAAGAAAAGCTTTGAAAAAGAGAGAAATAAAGTGAATAAATGAGACTTGAATCCTCTGAAAGTTAAAAATGATTGCATGTGGGGGCATGTAGAGTGGAAATAAGAAAAAAATAAAAGATAATGAGAAGTGTGCATTAGTTTGAAAAGTAAAAAAAATTGGAAATGATGAGTTGTTGTGTAGTGTTCAAGGAGGATGTAGTCACTTGTACCTAAATGATATCATAACCCTCCCTAAGCCTACATTACAAGCTTAACAAAGTCCTTTGAGATCTCCAATCAAATGAAGTTGAGTCAATGTTGATGGAAAATATGGGCAAGCCTATGGTGAGACATTTGTGTGCATGAGATGCTTCTATTGTGAGTGTGAGTGTTTGTACTTTTGTCCCTTGTTTTGTGAATACTTGTGTGTGCATTTTTGGGACATCTTCTTTCTTTGGAGGGCATGAAAATTAGGATGGATTGGTGAAGCTGATAGATTCCAAATTTGAGTCAAGGGAAGTTGTTTAGTTGACTAGTAATTGTGAGTTACTTCCTGAGAATTATTGTTGTCACTTTATCATTCTTGGATATCCATTGTGTTTGAAATTGTGCTTAAACTTGAGAGAGTTGCTTGACTTGAAAATAAATTGTTAGTACCAACCATAGCCATGACCATGATCCTTAGTTGAAGTAGAAGAGTTGTGTGCTTAATTTGAGTGCCTCTTATGGTTTTGAGTTTGTTTTGCTTGAGGACAAACAAAATTATTAAGTTGGAGGTGTTGATGGGTGGTGAATTTTTACTCATTTGAGACACTTTTCTTTTGATTTTGTGGCACTCAAGTAGAGAAATAGGCTAATTATCCATTGAATTATGTTGATTTTAGGTGTTTGTTTTTGGGAAGGAAATGATGGACAAAAGTGGAAAAGGAGCTGAACTTGGCAGGAATTGAGCCCCTGATGTCGCACCTGCGACGAAGAGTTAGCTTAAGCGAATGGTCAATGGAAGTCAACAGGCCACTTGCGTGACCCTACGGGAGTCGCTTTTGCGAACTACACAAAAAGAGTCTGGTTCGCTTAAGCGAGAGGAGTGTCGCTTTAGTGACATTCGCTTTTGCAAATTTCCATCCCTTTTGTGAAGTCTGCTTACTTGGACAAGGGCAAATTTGGAATTTCTCAGAGGTTGGATCCCAATTCTCACAAAGGAGATGAAGAGAAAGATTATTCCATATCATATTGTGAGGATAGAGTTCATAATTTAGCTTAGACTAAGGAAGAATTCTAATTTTCTAGTGTTCATATATATTTTAGGTTGAGACTTTGAAAGCAAGTTGTCTCACAATTCGCATGTGGGTTTGAAGAATGTGTACTTAATAGTAAAATCTCTTGTTTCCTTCTTCATTTCCTTGCTTTACATTGCTAGAATTTTTGATGTAATTGTGTATATTAAATTGAGACTTTTGTGCAAAGAAATAGACAAAGCTATTTGGGTATTTGATTTATCACTTTATTGCTTTTGTGAATCCTTGATTCCATGAAATAAGTTTAATCTAGTTTTCAGGCTTAAATTTATGATTTGAGAGTGCATGCTTGAATCTAGCTTCCGATCTTTATTCATTGCTCGAAAAAGTTCGTGAAGTGTAGAATTAGGTTAATAATCATATTTGACTTTGAGTCTTAAATTTGAGATCGAAAGAAAATAATTTAGGTCTACTTTGTTGAATGCTAAACTTGCTAGAAATAGGGGTTTATATCAAGGGCTTAGATTGCTTTGTTGTTGAACACGATTGAGACTGGAAGGAGATATTGTGAAATAACACTTTGAGACCGAAAGGATATTAGTGTTGACTAATGATGATCTAGCCTATCTATAATTGATTTAGCATGGTTGAATTGCAATAGGTCATTGAGTGTTGATAGAATTTTGAATTTCTCAATTCTCATATATTCCTTGCTTGATATTGTCTATGCCCAAAACCATGGCTTGTTTACGAAAATCAATTTTGATTTGATAATCTTGTATAGTGCATGTTTAGGTTCATACTCATAGCTATTCATTCTTTATCGTTTCAACTGCCGATAAATTGTTCCTTGTGGGATTCGACCTCGACTCTTAGTTGGGTATTTTTATTGACGACGATCGCTTATTATTTTAACTTGTTTTGAAGGTAATTTGAGTGTTATCACTCTGTGGGGGGATAATACTGACAATCATAGATCGGAAATCATTGGGTTTTACCCTTTTTTGTGTTGAAAATTCTCACCTTTATTGTTTTTGAGCTTAGGTGGCTTGGGGGGATTTTTGGAGTAACCCTCGTTTGTTTTCTCCCTGAAAAGTGGGAGGAATAAGTAAAAGACATTGCTTTAATTAGAGTCTGATTCTGTCAGTCCCGCTATAGCAGACATGCAGACACTATAGTGGCGCCTCCATAGCGAGAGGCTTCCCGCTATGGCACACATACATTAGCCCAGATCAATTCAAATTTAAATAATTTTGTCATCTGCCCTAAGTCTTAATTTGGTACCGTATTTCAAGAATTTTTGAAACTCCGCACGAGGTGAATTTAAATAATGACGGATTAGGTCGTTACACTCTTGTACTTATCCCAATTTGACATTTCGGCTCCTATGCTCCTAAAAGTTTCATTCAGAGAACTTAACTCGATCAAAATAAATATCTTATATCCCTCAAACACATGTGTATTCCTACTTGCAATCGACATGGATGACACATAAGATCCACTGTTGGGATCAAAATAGTTGGGATCAAAATAGTTGGCATCTTGCTTAAGTTAGCAATTACAAACTATGATGCTGATAAATATGAGACAAAGAAAACTATAGAAAATAATAACTAGACATGATATGAGTTTGGTCAATTAACCTACATATGATAATACTAATATAAATTATTTTAAAGTTATTGAGAGAATTTATCTCTCCCTAAACAGAATTCTCTAAATGACTATATTTTGAATATTATTATGTTCTTCATTAGAAGAAGTTCTTCATTTATTGAATCACAAGACTTCTCTTCCAAGAAAAGAAAAGACATTCTAGAGTCCTTTTCCACAACAAAAATCTTTTCTACCAAACTTTTATTAAAAGTAAAATACGTTTATAATAGATTTCAAATAAAGGAAATTTAAGAGAAATACTAACATCTACATCACTTGCCACAAGTCCCACAACCTTCTTATATTATTTTAATTACCTTCCTTAAAAGAAAAAAATAATTAAAGTGAAAGACAAAGGAATATGCAAAAGCATCATAGCTATTCTCACTTTGAAATAATAGATCTAACAATTTTCATGTCTATTCTCACTATGGTTAATGATATTGTATAGGGTAAAAACAATCAGACGTGTGGTCCGGTTAGATCATTATACATGGATAATGATAGAAATTGCGCAAGGTAAAAGAAGATGAAATACATGGTCAAATCGTACGAGGATATTGCAATGGAAAGCCTACAATGTCTATTCTATAGGAACCAAACCGGGATAAAGATCAGAACAACCGTAGGAAGAAACTAATAACTAACACTAATCTTTGGTGATAGTTCAGGTACAAAACTCGCTTACATGACAGTTTAGGTAGGCACATATTTATTATCATTAAATAAGATGAAAGCATACATAATTCAAGTGCAGGAAATGTTCGTGATCTTTATTAATAGATCACTTCTTTTGTGAGACATGCAAGAAGTATCTTAAAAACCTTGGCATCATGCTGCGGTTTCTAGAAGTGGATAGTCAGTATAGCCAACAACATGATCAGATATGTAGAATGTCTCCCTGATATACTTGTTCAGAGGAGCATCTAGCTCAAATCGCTTTGGTAAATCTGGATTGGCGAAGAATAGACGCCCATATACAACAAGATCAGTTCGATCTTCAAGCAAAGCTTTGTTTCCATCTCCTCTATCGTAACCGCCAGCTACCAAAAAAGTACCTTTAAATGCCTTCCTCATGGGTACAAGGCTTTCAGGACATTCAACTTTTTCCGCAAGTGTTTTCATCCTTGGCTCAACCATGTGGCAATAAGATATACCATACTTATTCAAGGATTCAGCCATGTAAAGACCCAAAGCACTTGGGTTTGAGTCTCCTGATTCCATGTAGTCAGCAAATGAGGAAAGCCTAAATCCAACTCTGTCAGCTTCAATCTCATTTACAACTGCTTCAACTATTTCGAGTGCAAATCTACAACGGTTCTCTAAAGACCCTCCATATTGGTCAGTTCGATCATTGACTTGGTCTTTCATAAACTGGTCAATTAGATAGCCATGAGCTCCATGGATCTCAATCCTACAAATTGAGCAGATTACATAAGAAAAACTTGGTTTGAATGAGTGTTTTAGTTTGAAGACAATACTGTTGTGATAGTACATGGAGAGTTATTCAATGAAAGGATTGATGTTATTCAATGAAAGGATTGTATATCACAACTGATCAACTCACAAATAAATCAATCTAACAAAGAATAGATCAATTAATCTATTCTTTCAAGATTCTAGCTACTCATCTTTAAAAAATATAGTACAAATATTTTCTATTCCAGAATATCAGACAGAAATAGTTTTCCATTAAAGCAGTGAACTTTAGAAGAAATTTTTACCAGCTTCAATGGCATTTCTAGCAGCATGCCGAAAATCGTTTACAATGTGAGGAATTTCATCTGTTGTAAGGCGCCGTGGAGGGGTAAATTCTGCAACATCTAGTCCAATTTGAGGTGTTAATGGCTTGTCTGTGCAGGATATAGGATCCTGTCCATTGGGCTGGAAACCTGTAGATAGGAGTGGGTCAAAGTTACATTTAGTGATACATTAATTTTCTCTTCCAAGTGAGTTACCTGTGTTGGAAACTCTGCCCACATGCCAAATTTGGCAAAAGAAGATTCCTCCTTTGGAATGGACAGCATTTACAATTGGTTTCCAGGCCTCCACTTGCTCCCTTGTCCATATTCCAGGAGTATCAGTGTACCTTCCAATTAATAGGTGAATTTAGCAAAGAGTATCTAGAAGATGGCAATTGAGAAGTTGGTTAATTGCGGTTACCCTTGGGCAGTATCAGAAACTCCTGTGGCCTCGGCTATTAGAAGACCTCCTTTTGTGGTTCTTTGTGAGTAATAAAGGATAGCATGTGATTGTGGTACATTACCATATGATCTTTGCCTTGTTAATGGCGCCAATACAACTCTGGTAAACATATCAAGTGTTATAATAACGAGTAAATCACATTTTATCCATAGTTACGTAACCATAGATTTAAACGATACAATACAATAGAATTTAAGTAACAATTAAAACAAATATTGTATTTAAGCTAACAATATAATACAAATACAACAGGTAACAACCATCCAAATGGTAAAAAAAGGAATGAAGAGAAAATTGAATGGATGTGGTAGAAAAATACCTATGTGATAGCTGAAAGTTTCCCATTTTATAAGGGCTCAGTAGAGGGATATGTTGTTGTTTCCCTTCACCTGATTTGTTTTCCATTTCTTGATTTATGCAGCAATGACAGATAATAGCTATACAAATTTATAGGAAAGGAGAAAGTATAATATAAGGGAGTGGATCATGTGCTTAGATTCATTGCTTTCTTTTTTTATAATATCATACATAATTAATAAGGTCTGTGTACATCCAACCTGTTTTCGAGACTTCACTTGTAGGATGATATTAAGTATTTTATAGTTATTCAATTTACATAGGACAACTAAAATATTTTGGTGTTAGGCCATCAAACTTATTGAGACGATCCTGATCATAACCACCTTCATAGGAGAAATACATGACTATCATTGTTTTCATGTAATAATAAAATCACGTATGAGAATTTTAAAGATGAAAAGAGAATAAAATGTGGGAGAAGGGAGAGTATGTGTGTCTGTTTTTTGAGTGTACAAGTAAGAGAGGGGAAAGACAGATCAATAATTTAATGGTTAAATTTGGTAAAGTTTAAAACTTTGACCCATGTTAACAATGTACTTCAGTCAATTGTACTTTCAAGTATCTAAATGTTATGGTATGACTAATACATGTATTATTTTGGCATAATACATAAACATGACTCTTAACTTGGCGTCAGTCGATAACTATGACCTTTAACTTTGAATGTGCATAAGTAGACACTTAAACTTGTATAAAATTGAATAAACAGACACATCCATCCTACATGATACCCTACATGGAAATTTTGTGTCTACATGTAAAATGCCATGTAGGACACATGTGTCTACTTATTTAATTTTATACAAGTTTAAGTGTCTACTTGTGTATACTCAAAGTTGGAGGGCATAGTTGTTCGCTGATGCCAAGTTAAGGGTCATGTTTATGTATTATGCCTATTATTTTTGATGATGCATTCTACCAAACAATTTCTTAAGCTTAAAGTGCAGTGCATAAGAAAATGTTAAATATAGTGTATTACTAATGCTAGCATTAACTATAGATAAATAAAATTTTTATGCATTGTTTGGTTTGGTGTATTAAAAATAACATGCATTGTATAAATTTTTTTTTTACAAAAGTACCCTTCACAATTATAGTGGAAAAGATGTAAAAAAAATTGAGTGACAATGATGTCTTTAATCATGGTAATACATGTATTAAAACATCTTGCATTACTAATACCTAAATATTTGTGATATTAATAATAAATACTTAAATACACAATAGGATGTATAACTAATGATTACATTAGTTACTCATAGCATAAAAGAGTGTACCAAATAATATATTACTAATATATAGAGTTAATGTAGACATTAAACGACCCTTGCTTTTGGTAGAAAATAGAAATAATGCAACATTTTTTATCAAAATATATTTTATTCAAAAAGTTTCTTTAGAAAAATGATTCTTCTGCTGAAAGCAACGAAAACAAGTTCATGCATTTCTCATTAATGAGTTGTTTAGTAAGATTTATTTTTAAAATATAATATATGTGTCAATTACGGTATTATTTTGTTCTTTGTTTAGTAGATTTTTTACTCTATTTATAATTAATACATATATTAGATTAGTTTTATATACAGTATATTCAATATTATAAAATATATAATTAATATATATCAAATCATGATATTAATAATACAAAAATTATTAATACATGAGCAAACAATCTCTACATAATTAATACATCACATTACTATTATTTTTCCCTCATATTTTTGAATTTTTGTTTCAGTTGATGATATTTAAAGATACTTGCACAATTTCCATATTGCGACACTTTTGGGTGGCATCAACAATAAGTCAAAAATTATGATTGAGTCAAACTTTGCTTTTTGTGTGGTCTTGATTTGAGGAATTAATATGATTTTTTATATTGAGAGAAAGTATTGCATTTTGGCTGAACTGATGGAGAATGACAAGTGCGCTGACGTACCATGACAAGCAATATACTATTTACATTTTTTTAAAAAAGGGAAAAAGTCTACTCTAAAATATATTGAAGGGAGTTAGAGCTGTCGAAATGGGATTGACCCGATAGGTCGGTCCAACCCAACCCTTGAATTAAGTGGGATTGGGCTTAATTTTTTCAGCTCATTTAGGAACGAAGTTTATTAGCCCAGCCTATATTGGCCCGTTAGCCTCGTAGACCCAACCCGCAAGCCTCAGAGGCCATTCCGTGGGCTGTGAATTTTAAAAATATTTATCATATATATTTTAGTATAAAATTTAGGAATCACATAGTTTTAATATGAAATTACAATCTATCCCTATTTAATTTGTAATTACATTAATTCCTGAAAAAGTAAAACAAATCGAATACATAATATGTAGCTCGGATACATTAAAAACTAGCTCTGATACATTATAAAATAAACTAGATACATAATATTTAGCTCATATACATTAAAAACTAGCTCGGATACATTATAAAATAAATCGAATACATAATATGTAGCTCAGATACATTAAAAACTAGCTCGGATACATAATAAAATAATTTAGAATTAGGAGAGAAATAAGGGATTTTAGAGGTTTTTAGAAATAGAAGGGAATATTGGAAATAAGGAAAACATAAGACATATATTTCAGTAATTTTTCCTATATTTTCAGTAGTGTTTTATTTGTTAAGATTTTGTCAATAAATATTTTTAAAATATCAATATAAAATCAAGTTAACTATTTTTTATATCTTTTACATTTTAGGGCCATTGACCCACTAAATTTTCTTATTAGCTTAAGTCGATTACTCAATTATAACTATGAATCTTTGACTTCTTCTACTTTTGTTTTTACACCTAATTCTCCACTTCTCCTTTATTGTCTTGTTTATGAAAATTGTGATCATGTAATTTTTTTGCTCGAATGAATCTTATGAATGTTGTAGCTTGACTATTATATTTTTGTTTTGTAAGTATTCATTGAAGTATGTGTAATTCATGGATGAATTTTTGTATTTATTGATGTCGTGTTCATCAGACATCAACATTCGATACTCTTTCTAAGAGGTCAATGTTGTCCATTTTTCGATTGGAGAGCCAACCCATCCCAACCCGCGACCCGTTTAGGGCTGGGTTGGGCTACTATTTTATTGTCCCTTTAATTAAAAGGGTCAACCCGTCCTAACCCGTTTAACTCTCTAGCCTATTAGGGTTGGATTGGGCAGCCCATTTTGACAGCTCTAAAGGGAGCCTTGAACTAGTCGGTAGACAATACAGGCTATCTTAATCATTTATTTGCTTATCATGTTTAATTCATGATTTTGCTTACTATTTAGCTATTAATCATTTTATCTACATAGGTTCCAGACTTAATCCATTATCCTTTAAACCTCACATATAATTCAATTGTACCTTTTTATTAAAGAGGAAAACAGTTAGGTGTCCACCATAGGACTTAGGATGATTGTAATATTGTTTTGATCTTACTGATAAGATTCGAACAAACCTTATTTTTGTGAAGCGGCACAAATAAATATCAACTTAATGCAGTTACTAGAAACACCGATTAAATTAATAGAATAACAATGATCATGTTGGAATGTATGCGTCCACTAGTTACGATAGGGCCAGGTCCTCAACACGATTACAATAACAGAAAGTAAATAAATGCTGAAAGTAAAGATTGTACACACAACTTTACGTGGAAACCTCCTTGCTCAAGGGAGTAAAACCACGACCTGTCTCACAGAGATTTTCAAACTGCTTTTACTAAACTTCACAAGCAAAAGTAAAACACAGTTTACAACAAGAGATTAACCTGCTAATCTCCATACTAAGTAATACTACCTATTACTTAAACGAGCCTAAGAATATACAACACTGCTCACTATACTAACCCAACTGATTAATATAGACTTTGACGTAAGACACTAAATTACTCACAACTAAGTTCTTACAATGATTCACCCAAGATTGAAACGTTTCTATCACAAGCGAAACGATTTCTACAATATACGCACAATTACAAGCAGTCAAAGTAACAACTGGTACAGGAAGCAAGAATGCAATCTATCAGGTCCTTGCTGTTTTGAAGCTTGAATATCTCTCTTTGAATGAATGAGTAAAATGTTGTTTGTGTGTTGAATATATCAACCATGAAGGGCTATTGTCCGACGTACAAACAACCTCGTCCGTTCTGATTGGTTCAGGACACTGGCGCCTCACCAACCGCTGAAGTGACAGCTTGCCAGTTGTACAACATACAATCCTGGATGAACATACTCTGCAGAGGACCGGGTCCCTGCATTTGTGAGGGGATCATCAAAACATCTAGAAGCATTAATACTTATCATTTCCCCCCTTTTTGATGATGACAAACAACCTACAAACAACCTCACATAAGTGTTAAGCATTCATTTAAAACTGCATTAGTTCCCCCTGTCACTGTTCCACCTATCACTGTTCTTCCCCCTTAATTCAGTTCCCTTCTGATTTCACAACAGTTTACCCCCAAAATTCCCCCTTTAGACATCATTAAAAAGGAGCAGTAGTAAACATATGCGAGTTATATGCAAAGCATTTAAGAATTCAGGGCCATGGCTACACGGAGCATGAGCATGTAAGAAAAAAGAGATTATTAAACCATACTAAGCAGGGCATAGTAACAATTAACATTAGATCACAAAAGCTGACCACAAGAGTCAGTCAAAACAATACACATAGCCACAAGAGTTTTGACACAGAAATGAAGAGACTAGGAGGACATGACTTGTTTAGGATGGAGAGGGAAGGGGATTAAGGGTGCACATTAGCAAGGACATCCTCTCATTTGCAGCCTCATGAGCCTGGATAATTTGCTTGTTGAGAGCCATGACTTCTTCACTGAATGAGGCATTTGTCTTCAGCAGTAGTTCATTCTCATCCTTCAACTTTTGCACCACTTTCTCATCCACACCACTGGTACCAGGTCCCTTGGAGACAGCCTTCTGCAACTTAGATTTTAGTTGCGTAATTTCAACCTCCTTATCATTTAAGATCGCAATGAGATCAATCAACTCACATTTAAGAGATGCTTGCTGTTCTAGAAGATCCGCCACCTGAGACCTGCCCTTGGCCTTCCCTTCAATACACTCACATTCCAGCAGGGTGACAACAGTAAACATTTGCTTGGTGGTACCAGGTACTCCTCGTCCCAAAGGCACTTCAAAATGTTTGAACACATAATTCAACAGGTAGCCATAAGGGATGCCATGTTTAGCCCGTTTCCAAGTCATAACCCTGTGCATATGTTCAAGCATTATAGCAGGGAGATTAATTTCCTTAAGTTCATCCAACTTTTCCATGAGAAACAAATCAGCAGCAGATGCCACAGTTCTTTTCTCTGTTTGTGGTACCAACACCTTGTTGATGAACTCAAAGAGTAACTGATATTCCCCTTTGAGAAACTTCTTTTGCAACCCTGCTCGCTTGATGTCCACACACTTTGTGGCCTGTTTTGGGAACTCACTGGATGGTTTGCAGTCCTCAATTAATCGTATTCCTTTCATCGGCACACCCAGAATGATCCTCAAGGATTCCTCATCTAGAAAGATTTTAATATTTTTGACAGTAGTCCTGATTCCTCCATCCTCTAGAAGCTCCATTTTGTAGTAAACTTCACGCACCTCAGGTTCATGAAGATATGGTGATGGGGGTTTGAACAGATGGCCCCAACCTTGTAGAGAAACAACATCAAAGAGATTCGACATACCAAATGCAGTAAGGATGTCAGGGTCGAATACTCTGTCATTCAGCACTTTCTGGTTCTCCATTTCTACTATGCGCTCTTCCCTTGTCATCTCCTTGTCTGCAACATGATTTTGAATAGAAGGACCTGGTCCCTTGACTGAACTTGAATTAGCAGTGACCCTTTTTCTCACTCTCTCCTTCTTCACAAGTGATTTCTTTGCAGCCTTCTGAATTCCCTTTGATTTTACCCTCTCGTCCTCTCCTTTCTTTCTTTTTTTCACCACATATGCAACAACACCATCAGACTCAGTGTCACTAGACCCAACATGCAAAGGGGTAGAGGTAGGCTTTTCAGGCTCATGACCTTCCCTCCTCCTCTTCCTATCCCTTTCCATTTGAATTATGCTTGCTGCTATGACACTTCCCATAACTTTCTGCGTCTTACTCCTTGTCCCATACCTCTTCTTGTCTCCTTTAGAGTGGAACTCAACCATCTTTCCTTTTCCTTTTCTTTGTCTCTCCTTCACAAACTCAGTAGACTCATTAATGAGGTCAGCCTCAGGAGCACTCTTAACTGTCTCTCGATCTGGGACACCAACTGTTATGGTGTTGGCTCCTCGCACCTCCGTTCTGCTCCATCTCAAAGGAGGTTCTTTCTCCTCCTTTTCACTTTCAACATTAAATGAGCTGGGAGTTTGGTCAAACACAGGTTGAACATTGTGAGGGACCTGTTCCGGTGATCTCAACTCTGGTTCCAATAGAGTTGGTTGAACATCTCCTTTAAGCGAAGTCAAACTTTGCACAACCACCAGTTCTACCCCTGCTGCTAGAATGTTTGACTCTGGACCCCTTCCCTTAGGCAAATCCCCTTCAAATAGTCGCTCAGACATTGTAGAAGACACCGCCCTAGAAGCCATTTCTACTTCTTCATTGAGAGGTTTGACATTAGGTTTCACAACACATTGCGCCTCTGAGTTCTGGGATTTGTCATAGAACAACACCAAAGTAGGAGAATAGGGTAAAATCTCCCTAGATGGTAGTACAGGAGATACCACTACTTTAGTAAGAGGAGTGGTGGATTCAACTATTTCACCAATTCCACATACTGGTGTCGAGGGAGACTCTTCTGGGAGAGGAATGGAGAAGTTGAAAGAACTAGGGTTTTCAACCTCTTGGGAAATAGGAGGCCTTGAAGATGAAGAGGAGTTGGTCATTTTGATGAGAAGAAAAGAAGGGAAAATTTAGGAATGAAGTAATGAATCACAAAGGGACTAGGAAGAAATTAAGAGTTTAGATTCACAAAGGTTAGGTTTATATTTAAGTACAAGAGGTATCGGGTCCCTGAAATGAAGCGACTCTTGGTTTTAAAGTGAAAAGACGCTTGAAACTAATGCGATGAATGGGTGAGAGACACGTGGCAGTGACCGTTGACAGACACACAGTGTATCATAAGTGATACTAACCTCATGAGGACTAGGTCCCATTTAGTATGTAGCCCTGCCTGTATGATTAGATCTTCCCTTCAGCCATAACGCCATGAGTGTATACCTGCATTAAGGTACCGGAAGTGAATTCTCAAACAGTAAGCATTACAACAAGTAGAGATACCTGCCCTTCTTAACATAATCAAATGGAGGATTTTTTGCAGACTTGTTATAGAATCAGGATCCCCAGCCTTAACCTATTTTTGAAGAAACATTCTTTACTCAAGGGCTTAGTAAAGATATCAACCAATCGGTCTTCTGTCTTACAGAACTTCATCACCACATTTTGCTTCTCAACATTGTCCCTTAAAAAGTGATGCCTCACATCTATGTGTTTTGTCCTATGCTGAACAAGATTCCTGGCCATGTTCATTGCACTAGTGTTATCACAGATTAGAGGAATAGTATCTTTGAGAACACCAAAATCTTCTAGTTACTATTTGATCCATAGTAGTTGAGCGCAACAAGATGCAGCAACCACATATTCTGCTTTTGTTGTAGACAATGCCACTGAATTTTGCTTCTTAGTCCCCCACGAAATTAGTGATGATCCTAGGAAATGTGCCATGCCTGATGTGCTTTTTCGATCAACAAGAAAACCTGTATAATCAGCATCAGCATAACCAATTAGATCAAGAGAGTCACCAATGTGATAGAAGAGGACCAGGTCCTGTGTTCCCTTCAAGTATCTCAACACTCGCTTGGCTGCCTTCAAGTGTGATTCCTTTGATGTTGCTTGAAACCTTGCACACATCCTTACACTGAAGACTATGTCAGGTCTGCTTGCAGTGCGATACAGAAGTGACCCAATAATCCCTTGTACATGGTCTGATTGACTTCAATTCCATCTCCATCTAGATCAAGCTTCACACTTGTGCTCATAGGAGTATCAAGAACTTTGCTTCAAGTAGATTGAACTTTTTCAGCAGTTCTTTTATATACTTCTCTTGACATATGGATGTGCCCTGTGAAGACTGTCTGATCTGTAGTCCTAGGAAGAAAGTAACCTCCCCCATCATGCTAATTTCAAATTCACTACTCATCAAATCAACAAACTATTTGCTCAGTGAATCTGAAGTAGATCCAAAGATGATGTCATCTATATATACCTGCACAATTAACAACTCCTTACCTCTAGATTTTAGGAACAAGGTATTATCAATTTTACCTCTTTAGAACCCATTTACAAGGAGAAACTTTGAAAAACGCTCGTACCAAGCTCTGGGAGCTTGTTTTAAACCATACAAAGCTTTGTCCAACTTTAGCACATGATTTGGCACATTTGCATCTTCAAAACCTGGAGGTTGTTTGACATACACCTCTTCTTTCAAATTCCCATTCAAGAAAGCAATCTTGACATCCATTTGAAAGAGTTTAAACTCCATATGGGTGGCAAAGGCTATCAGGATTCTAATAGCTTCCATTCTGGCTACATGAGCAAAAGTCTCGTCATAGTCAATCCCCTCCTCTTGATTGTATCCTTGCACCACGAGTCTTGACTTGTTCCTGGTAATGATCCTATGCTCATCAAGTTTGTTTTTGAAGACCTATCTCGTCCTAATAATGGTTCTGTTAAGTGGTCTGGGACCAGGTGCCACACCTTGCTTCTCTCAAATTGATGAAGCTCTTCTTGTATCGATGTTACCCAATCTTTATATCTCTTCTTCCACATCAGCATCTAATTCACCTTTCTCACCTTTTGGATTTTGAGATAATATTTCATGGGTTGAACCTGAGGGACCAGGTTCTTCTGTGAGTTCTACATCAGTTTCTTTCGCAACCTGTTTGTTTCCAGGATTTTGGATTGCCTTATCCTTATTTCCCTTGATCAAATTCTCCAAATCAGGGTCTTCTTTGTGTTCATCATTTCTCTCAGACTCATCAAATTTCACATGCATGCTCTTTTCAACATAGTGTTCTTTTGTTAAAAACCCTGTATGCCTTGCTAGTAGAAGAGTACCCAACAAGAACGCCTTCATCACTCTTGGCATCAAACTTGCCAAGGTCATCATTTCCATTGTTCAGTACCAAACATTTGCAACCAAATGGTTTCAGATGAGCAATTAAAGGTTTCCTGTTGTTCAGCAACTCATAAGATGTTTTCTTGATCATAGACCTGATAAGACACCTGTTAGTAACATAGCATGCTGTATTGACTGCTTCTGCCCAAAAATTCATTGCTAGTCCTGAGTCAATCAACATAGTTCTGGCAATATCCACCAATGTTCTATTATTCGTTTCAACAACTCCGTTTTGATGAGGAGTTCTTGGTGCAGAGAAATTGTGATTGATCCCATTTTCAGCACAAAAGTCTTCAATTTGAGAGTTCTCAAACATTGAGCCATGGTTAGATTTGATACTAGCAATCTTACAGTTAGCCTTCAGTTGAATTGCTTTGGCAAACGTGATCAAAAGTCCGGCCATCTCATCCTTAGTCCACAGAAACATGTTCCAGGTGAACCTGGAGAAATCATCAACAACTACCAAAATATACTTCTTACCCCTCTGCTTTGAACTCTGACTGGTCTACACAGGTCCATGTGGAGAAGCTCCAGAGGTCTAGTTGTGCTCACATATTTCTTGGATTTGAAAGATGATCTTGTTTGTTTCCCTTTTGCACAGGTATCACAGACTTTATCATTTGAGAACTTCATCTTTGGCAATCCACCGACCAGGTCCACTGCAACAAGTTTGTTCAACAAAGAGGAACTTACATGACCCAATAGCCGATGCCACATATTTGCATCATCAGTTTGAGTGCTCAGGCATGAAATACTGTCCCCTTCAATAGAGTCAAGATTTGCAACATACATATTTTTTACTCTTTTGATAGACATAACAACCCTTTTAGTTACGCAGTTCGTAACCAGACACCTATCAGACATGAACTTAACTTCATTTTCCTTGTCGCAAATTTGGGAAACACTCAAGAGATTGTATTTCAAACCATCCACATAGTGTACATTATCTATGAAATGATCAGTTGTTCTTCCTATCTTGCCAATTCCAAGAATGAAACCCTTCTTTCCATCACCAAATGACACACCGCCACCTTGGTGTGCTTCCAAAGAGAGGAAGTTTAGAGTATATCCAGTCATGTGCACTATCCATCTACCAACACTGACTTCTTCCTCTCTTCTTCACAAGAATTTCTTATTAGACTTAGGCCCACTTCAGATAGAGTTCCCAAAAACTGTCAAGAGGCTTAATGAGAAACCTCCCCGTCCATGGTGGCAAAGTATTCTTGCTGAAATGGCAGTTGGAACCAGGTGACCTTTTCTTTTTTTTCAAAAACTTTTCTTGATTTAGAGAACCTTTTCTGCCTTTCTTTTACTCCTCTCAGAATCTCACAATTTTCTTTAAATGGCCATTTCTTCCACAATGGGTACACAAAAGGTTGTCGGAGACAGCTATATATTTACTGTGGGGATTGTAAGGACGCTTTATCTGTCTACAACCTAACCCTCTTTTGTTGTTGAACTTCTGACTTGCTAAGTGGGAGAGTATGTTTGACGAATCAGTCCATTTGAGGGAGTGGTTTAACTCTTTTTTGATCTTGCAAAGATCATTCACTAGATCAGAGTTCTTTTCAAGGGAGGTAGCTAACTTAGACTCAGAGGTCTTTAGGTTCTCTTCTAGCTCAACCTCAAAGTTACTAAGTTTTTGCTTCCCATCCTCCGAGGAACTAGGTTCCTCGTTGGGTTCCAGACTACTAGTCTCTAGGATACCTATCCTAACACTCATTTCAGACATTTGAGGGTTGAGGGCTGAGTTTTCATCCACACAGACTCAGATTTTCACTCATCATCAAATTTTCAGAAGTTAGTTCATTAACTGAGTCAATTAATAGAGCATCAAGTTTTCTCAATCTATTAATGGGAAGAGTATCTAGATCATCCTTGAGATTAAAAAGGGTTACCTCATTCAGATCCACTTTATCATCAGATTTTTCCATTAGTGAGAAAATTGAATTGAAGACAATTTCATCATCTTCCACATCAATCATCGAGATATCTTCTGGACTGTCTGTCTCTTCCTCGGACTCACTGGATGCATTTTCCCATACAACCAAAGCTTTCTTAACTAGTTGATCAACATGAGATTTCCTCTTGGCATGGTCTAGGACCTGGTCCCTTCTACGAGGTCTGAAGTCCTGAGTTTCCTGCTTCTGGCTGGGGCAGTCCCCTCTTAAAATGACCAGGTTTGCCACATTTATGGCAAAGATCATTTGCATATGATGCTCTGCTGGTTGAAGCTTTCTTTTGAGAGCCTCCATGCTTCTTGATAATCTTCTGAAAACTTCTAGTGCCATATGTCATTTCATCTTCCTCCTCAGTCACATCGTTTTGAGATGTTTTCAATGCAACTCATTTCTCCTTCTTTCCCTCCTTCATGTTTGTCCCATGTTGCTTGCTCAACTCATATATTTGGAGATTTCTAATCAGTTCATCCATGAAAAGTGTTTTTAAATCTTTTGCTTCAGTTATAACATTCACTTTACTGTCCCATGACTTGGGAAGCACCTTGAGAATATTTGAAACTTGTTTGCTTGGGGGAATAGGCTCATCAAAACATCTCAGTTTGTTGGTTATGGAGGTGAATCTTGAGTTCATCTCGTGAATGGTTTCACCTTCTTTCATACAGAAGTTCTCATATTGAGTCATAAGCATATCGATCTTAGACTCCTTCACTTGTGTTGTTCCCTCGTGGGCTGTTTGAATACAGTCCCATATCACCTTGGTTGTCTCACAGGCAGAGATTTGGTTGTACTCATCTAAGCTGATTCCACATAATAGAATCTTCTTTGCTTTATAGTTCTTCTCTATCTTCTTCCAGTCTATTTCATTGTACTCCTTTCTGGTTTTGATAACTGTTGTAGTGAGCTCTCCATCTTTCACCTCTTTTGTGGGAATGTATGGTCCATCAAGAATCACGTCCCACAATTCAGTGTCTTCAGTATTGATGTAATCATGTATGCGATTCTTCCACCACTCATAGTATTGTCCATAGAAGAGGGGTGGTCTCGTAGATGACTGACCCTCCTCCATGTTGGGTGGAGCAGTCATTCCTACATAATCTTTTCTTTTCTTGGTGTTACCCAAATCGAAAAGTCAAGCTCTGATACCACTTGTTGGAATGTATGCGTCTACTAGTTACGATAGGACCGGGTCCTCAACACGATTACAATAGCATAAAGTAAATAAATGTTGAAAGTAAAAATTGTACACACAACTTCATGTGGAAACCTCCTTGCTCAATGGAGTAAAACCACGACCTGTCTCACAGGTATTTTCAAACTGCTTTTACTAAACTTCGAAAGAAAAAGTATAACACAGTTTACAACAAGAGATTAACTTGCTAATCTTCACACTAAGTAATACCACCTATTACTTAAACGAGCCTAAGTAGATACCACACTACCCACTATACTAACCCAACTGATTAATATAGACTTTGACGTAAGACACTAAGTTACTCACAACTAAGTTTTTAGAATGATTCACCCAAGATTGAAACGTTTCTATCACAAGAGAAACAATTCGTACAATATACGCACAATTACAAGCAGTTAAAGTA
Source organism: Solanum stenotomum (assembly GCF_019186545.1). Taxonomy (NCBI): domain Eukaryota; kingdom Viridiplantae; phylum Streptophyta; class Magnoliopsida; order Solanales; family Solanaceae; genus Solanum; species Solanum stenotomum. Next base: position 33,810,273 of record NC_064292.1, read on the forward strand.
ATAGCTGGTAGAGGAAGCAAGAATGCAATCTATCAGGTCCCTGCTGTTTTGAACCTTGAATATCTCTCTTTGAATGAATGAGTAAAATGTTGTTTGTGTATTGAATATATAAACCATGAAGAGCTATTGTCCGACGTACAAGCAACTTCATCCGTTCTGATTGGTTCAGGAAATTGGTGCCTCACCAACCGCTGAAGTGACAGGTTGCCCGCTGTACAACATATAATCGTGGACGAACATACTCTGCAGAGGAACGGGTCCCTGTACTTGTGAGGAGATCATCAAAATATCTAGAAACATTAATACTTATCAGATCACTTACTAAACAATTCTATAGATGATGTGGTCAGCACAAACATTGAGGAAACTGAATTTGTTAAAAGACATAAGTCTCAACATGAACATATCAAGAAATGAGGGTTTAGTTGGATATAAACTATATTTAGATCTAATCATCATCTGATTAAAACCTCAAATCCTCACCATTGAAGCCTTTCCCAATATCACTTCTATTTGTCAAGCAAAAGTGAAATGACAGAGCTCATATTAATGTTGGCAACCATTAATTTTAAGATTGAAACTTGTAGAAGCCAATAGATCCCTACATTGTAATCAGTTTTAAGAACAATTAGTCACTACCCAATCAAATCTAAACAACCAACATGCTCCTACAACAGAATTTAGCTGCTCATAATGGAAGTAATATAAATTACACCATTGTTGAATTGCTGAATTACATTCTTCACGAGCATATATAACCAAACTCAAGCTTGAGTTTCAGGAACAATGATATTTTCTTCTCCAAAAAGAAACTAAAATTGTATTATCAAGTGTGCTCTAGTTACTATCTAATTCTCTACAATGCACAACACCAAGTTCATGAATAATAATTCTCTTCTAGTACAAATACCTATAATGACCTTGGAAGCTTCCAAGGTATGTTATTTTCCCATGGGCGATTTTGTCCTTCAAATTCTTGTCGACTCACTTGTATTGGCACCTGCGTTTTGCATGTCAACACCCTCAACATTCTTGTTACACAGTTGTCATCTAGCAGCATGCATGTAAGCAACTAGTGAATTCTTCCAATTTCTAGGTTGCACCGAGCAAATGTAGGGAAAAAAGCTCTTCCATTAGTTAGGCTGAGACCTTTGATAGCAATTTCTAAGCCCTAAAACTACCCACCACCATAGGTTCTAAAGGCCGTTCAGATTTTTCTTGGCACCTTTGTCCTAGTAAACATCAATTTAGTGTATTCACGTAATCAAGTGTTCTTACCCTTGGCAAGGTAAAAAGTAGGGAGAGTTGGAAAAATAGACACCTTAAAGACTTGATGTGACATTAAGTCACAAGTCTTGAATAATTTGTGGTATACCCACTATTAATGACATCATCCATCTGACCTAATTGTCACATACAAAAGACCTCCCTAAGTTTTCATATCTCCACTTTGGTCCCCACTTCTTTTCCAACTAATTTGGAATAATATATATCTATTTGCATTTTATAAAAATAATATTAGAAAAAAAATCCAAACGGGAAAGAAGAGCAGGTTATTTTTGCTGCTATCAAAATTGTCAATTTCGGCGAGTTTTTTGGCTAAAATATTCATTTTCAAGGTAAAACATCATCATGTCCTACCCCATTTTCATTTTTACTCCATTTTCTTTCAAAAACCAAGCTTCAAAATGATTATCCCGCCATTTTAGAAATTTGAGAAATCTTCCATAATTTAGTACATACATTTGTTTAGTTTTAAAGCATTAAAAAATGTTTCGCCAATGCAGGAGCTGAATTTTGTACCCTGATCTCATCCAATTGCCTTTTTGTACATATTTTGTACCTCATAGATTGTTAAAGACTGATACTGTATTCTAATATCGATATTTGTAGTCTGTAATGGCAGTAGCTGAATTTGTTGTTACTGGTGGAGATTATATGGGAGTATGGGAGGAGACTCCCAAAAGCTGGAATTGGAAATCTTTTAGTAAGACAACAGTGCCCATTGTGTTGCGTCGTAATTGTTCATATGACGATATGATTACAAGCATAATTGAGGCCGGTGAGTTAACTTGCGAGCCAAATGACTTGGTGATTAGCTATCAAATGAATGGGAGGGGAAAAATACATCCCACATTCATAAAAAATGATTGATACGTTAGCTTGTACATGTTAGATATTGGTATTGATGGCTCTAGGCCTACATTAAGGATGCACGTCAATGCGAGGCCTCTAATTGAACCAACAAATTCATTTGACGATGACAATGATTCTATTGGAAATGAAAGGTTGGGTGATCATACAAAGGAGAGCTTGTGTGATCATTCAAAGCAGAGTTTGGGTGATCATTCAATGAATATACATGATGATCCAACTAATGTAGAAAATCAGCCAGTAGATGCGGAAGATCCTGAACGCGAATGTTGTGAAGAAGGAAGGAGAACATGAATTGAGATTACAATCCAACCATTCCTTCTCCGATGGACCTAATTTATGCATAAATCAAACTTTCAGTAACAAGAATGAGTTGCAATTGTTATTAGCCGAAGCGGCGGCAAAGAAGTCTTTTGATTTTGCTACTTTGAGGAGTTGTACTAAATATTTAAAGGTGAAATATGTATCTCATAACTGTGCATGGATTTTGCGATCGAGGAAATATGAGTGTTCAGATAGATTTCGTATCTACAAGTACATTGGCGAGCATAGTTGTGGTGTTGAACATGCCAATAGTAGCCATAGAAAAATCTCATTCTAAGTCATTGCTTCACTTTGTGTAAATATGTATCGTCATGGCAAGGGTCCAAATGTTAAAGAGATTCAAAGGGCTATGTTTAATTCTTTTCGTTGTAGTCCAAGCTATTGGAAATGTTGGAAGGGAGGTGTGGTTCCCAAGGAAATGGTCTGAGGGACAGCAGAGAACGGATATTCATGCTTACCGGCTTTTTCCTACATGTTCGAGACATTTAATATTGGTTCTAGATATTGTATCATGTAATATATCTTGGCCTTCAGTGCTTCCATTAAGGGATTTGCTCACATGAGAAAGGTAATTGCGGTTGATGGCACTCATTTACATGGTAAATACGAGGGCGTGTTGTTGAGCGATGTTGCACAAGATACGGAAAATCATGTTTATCCAATTGCTTTATGTGTCGTGGAGAAAGAGCATGATGCATCTTGGACATTCTTTTTTGAGAAATTGAAGGAGATTGTGGTCGATGAACCAGATTTGTGCTTTATCTCCGATAGACACAAGAGCATTGCCAACGGTATTGTGAAAGTTTAAAATCATGCTCACCACGGATATTATATGAGGCACCTCGGTGAAAATCTCAGCGTAAATCATCATTGTGGAGATTACCTTTATCTTTACTACAATGCGTATTTCTTTAGAGGAGTTTGACAATCATTTTGTAGAATACAAGAACAAATGCCCCGCGGCAGCCGTCATCCTTGAGTATTATATTGGTTTTGAAAAGTGGAGCAGGGTACATTTTCCTAGTAATAGATATGATGTGATGACCACAAATATCACCGAGTCACTCAATGTTATGTTGATAGACGAAAGGGAGTATCCCGTGGCATTAATATTTAATTCGATTGCTAAGAGGTTTGGAGAATTATTTAGGGAGAGGCATGTATATATCCTCAAATCAATAGGTAATCAAATGGTGCATGCTGCCGAAAAACCTGCAAGAAAAGTAATGATCGAGGGTGACTCCTTATATGTGGAAAACGTAATCAAGGACGAAAATCAATTTACCGTGTTCGGTGCAGGTGTTACTGCCTATGTGGACCTACTGTAAAAGCCATGTTCTTGTAGGGAATATGACTTGATCAAGATAACTTGTGCTCACGCGATGGCCATTTTGCGATTGAAGCATGGCAATGAGTATGGTATGAGCATTTATGAGTACTCTTTGCCTTTGTATAAAGTTGAATAATACCTCCTTTCATACTTAGATTCTATTAATGTTGTCCCTCTCGAGTCCGAATGGTGTGTGCCAGAAGAACTGTTTAATGTGAGATTCTTTCACCTCTTGTCAATACCAGGCTTGAAAGAAAAAGGAGAAAATGTGTCAAAGGTGTCGGTGATAATTTCAAAAGCAAGAGAAGAAACAAATGTTCAATTTGCAAGAGAACCGGACACAAGAGAACCACATCTGTGAACAACAACAAATCTTAATTAAGCTTGGTTGAATCTGTTGATTGAATTTGTTTTTGTAATCAAGCTACTATTTTTTTTGGCTGGTTTATGTAATCAAGCTACTTTTTTTTTGGCTGCCAGCATTTTGGTCAATTTAATGTCAGCTATTATCGTAATTACTCATGATCTAATATAGATTAATCAAAAAGTGACATACATTTTGTACACTGTCTATTAATGTTTATTATCAAGTCCACTCATTATGTATTATGGTGTGTATTATTAATATATGAAAATTCATGGTATTCGTAATGCAATGATTTTAATGCATTAATTAGAATATGATTAAAGAAGGAAGTGCTCTAAAAACAAATTGTACTAAAATTGTGACTATTTTTAATGCACCAAATCGAACAATGCTTAAGAAATAATCTAAGTATAACTAATCCAACTATAATGTAACATCTCGCATTTTGAAATAACTAGGAAGAAGCTTATAATTGGAAATAGTCATTTTTGGAAAGAATTAAAAATCTGGAAATTTGTCAAGTAAGGAAAAGTTGAGTTTTGGTCAATTTCAAACGGCCATAATTCCTAGATCAGGATAAGTTAGTGTACTTCTAGATATGGTTGCAAAGCTCTTGGAATGATCTTTCCAACGCCGCCGAGTTTGCGGAAATCCGAGTTTGTATGAGTGAGTTATNACATTCAAAACAACTGTCTAATTAAGGAGGTGGCTACAGCCATTTGCAAGTAATTACTTAAATATGAATCCATGTCAAAGGGATTAGAGGTGTTATTTATCAAAATTTAATTCTCAACTCACAAGAGCATGCTTATTGTAGCAACAATTAATGTAAATAGAGGATTTTTTTTTGTAACAAGTGTTCGATTTCAAATTTAAATAACAAAACGTAACACAAATATTGATTCAACAAGATCTAAGAAATAGGGATGTGCATTCGTTCGGGTGTCGATTTTATAAGTATTGAATAACTATCTTAGAATTTAGTTCTTTCAAACTCCAAAACTGCATAACATGCATTATAAATAACCAAATATTTACTTGTGTGGGCATAGATTATTTTTAGATCAAGCCCTTAAGTGAGGTTTAATCTGACTATTTCTCGCTATGATCCTTTAATCAAATCTCCAAGTCCTCACCATCCATTCTCAATTCTCTTTATCAAGAAAACATGAAATTAGAGAGTTTGATTAATGTTTGCAACCATTAATTTTCTGATTAAAACATGAAGACAATAATAGATCCAGTCATTATAATCGATTCTAAGAACAACTAGTCACTGTCCAATCAAATCTTAACACTCAGTATGCATACACATCCTTATAAGAAAATTTAGCTCGTCAATGGAAGATAAAAATTATACCAATGTTGAATTTCCTGTATTAGATTTATCATGAACAAATATAATCAATCTCAAACTTGAGTTTTAGCAACAATAGTATTTCTTTTAATAGTATTTTCTTCTTAAATTAAGAAACTAAGAATGTACTATCAAGTGTATTCTATTCATTAAACATTTTTTAAGTGCACAATACCCAATTGGGAAAGAATAATTAAATTGTATCCTTGCACAGATCCCCAAGATGACGTAGATGAAATAATTGTACAAAATTTTCTTCTCTTAAATTCTTAATTTCCTTACTTAAAGTCAATATGTTAGTTTAATAAGGATTTTGAAGACTGACAAAGTAATTGAAAGGAACAAGTTGTACAATTTCAGCAAAACGTAAACATAATTATGAGTCCTAAGAGAAGTAGGAAGCATAAACAAACTATGAAGCATAAGCAAAGAAGGAAGTAGAACGACGTGAATAAGGATTCAAGAAGGAAATAAATCAAAGCCAAGTCAAGTAAGGAAACTACATAAAAGAGGCGTGAAGTAGAGTCTGAGTTGGACAAGGCTTTGCGGATGCGGTAAAGTCAAGTTCGAGTTGAACAAGGCTTTGACGATGCAATAAAGTCTAGTTAGAGGTGAACAAGACTTAAAGACGTTTTGATCTATAAATAGGGTAATATTGTCATCAGAAAAGATTGCGCACTTACATAGAGAGAAAAACAAAACATGATCAAACTTTTGAGAGAGTTTTGTAAGTTACTTGGGGAGTGCTGCGAGTTTGTGAGAAATTATTGTAAGATTGTAGTTAATAGTTATTGACTGCAATTAAGTATTGAGCGTAGGATAAGTCTAACAAGTTTGTGAAACTTGAAAGACTTTAGAAGACTTAAACCTGGGGTTTTTTGTCTTGGGTAGTTAGGAATTAGAGTTTATAATTCCTTAGATTATATAGGTGTGTAATCATTGTGTTGTTTGAAGTTGAGATAAATAATACAAAGTTGTGAACTACTTAATATTTTACGAAATTATTTACTACAACTCTCAAACAGTAAAGAACAAGTAGTAAGTACGTGTTCTTTTACAGAATTAAGGAGGTCATAATTCTAACAAGTGGTATCAGAGCAGATTATCTTAATCAAGAGTCTAATAACTCAAGATAAAGATCACTATGAATTCTGCACCTCCTCTCGGACATGGTCAAGGACAACACATCAACATGCCACCCTTATTCAATGGGCAATACTACTCATGGTGGAAGGCTAGGATGGAAGACTTCATTCAAGATGAAGAATATGAGTTATGGGTGAGAGTTACTGATGGACCTTTGATGCCAACTATCAAGGACAATGAAGGTAAGGATATTCCCAAGCCCAAATCTCAGTATGGAGAAGCAAGCTATAAGTTGATAGGGAAGAATGCCAAAGCTAAATGTATTCTAGTATGTGGGCTAGGACCTGATGAATTCAACCGAATCTTTGGATGCACTTCTGCAAAACAAATATGGGACACGCTCGAAAATGCACATGAAGGTACTACTCAAGTTTGAAAGTTCAGGATTGCTAGACTATGCACGAAATATGAGTCCTTTAAAATGAATAATGGAGAATCATTTCAGGACATGATCACCAGGTTCACAACTGTAATAAACGAACTTATGGCATTAGGAAAAGTATACACTACAGAGGAACAGGTAGACATGGTTCTTCGAACTCTACCGAGGTCATGGAAAATCAAAGTAATTACAATAAGGGAAGCCAAAGATCTAACAAATATGACCTTAGATGAATTGGTAGGAGACTTGAAAACTTATGAGATGAATGTTTAAAGCACTAAAAGAAATGACGAAAGTAAGGAAAAGAGTCTTGATCTCAAGGTCACTGATGAAAATGATGAATCGGATTTTGATGAAGATGACATAGCCTTGATAAGCATAATTTCAAGAAATTTTTAAGAAAGGTATGAATTTTGAAAAGAAATCTGCACCTACCAAGGAGAAAAACATAGAAAAGGGTCAAAATGGTGGATGCTACCAATGTGGTAAACCTGATCATCAAATCAAAGATTGTCCTATGTGGGAAGTAGAATGGAAAAGGGAAAGGGCTGAAAAAGAAAAAAGAGAACTAGCGAATAAAGAGAAAGGGAAGGAAAGAGAGAACAATCAGGTTATGTACGCCCGCTGGGGAACAGGTTCAGATGACGCTGACGAAGAAGAGGACATTGCTCTAATGGCCTTAGAAGATGCAAAAAATGAATCTGATTCCAAAAATGAAAAAAATCAGGTAAATCTCTCTAATCTAAAGGATAAACTCAGCACATTCTCTAAGAAAAAAACTTTCCTCATTCATGTTACACTCATAGGCACTATACAAGAATTAAATAGTGAATAAGGTCAATTGTTAAATGCCATGACCAATCTGAAATTCGAGTATATTGATCTTGAAAAGATCAACATTGATCTAAAAGAGAAATATAAACTTTTGCTGGAAAAAGTGAACAAGTTGAAACTTGTAATGTATCATTGAAAATGGAATTTTTGAACCAAAATGTAATGGATAAAAAAAATTTAGTGATCAACTTGTAGGTGAACAGGAAGTTAAGAAAATCAAGAGAATTACTTGCAAAAAAGGAAAATTCCAGGAAAATAAGTGTTGAACTAGTAATATCTAAAACGAGCTTCATCAAGCAAAACAAATTGACTAAATCTTCTATGATTGTATCACATCTGGGCAACAACAATCAAAATAATAAAACTGGTATAGGGTATGAAAATAAATCCATAAAAGAATTTCCTACATTCTGCTAAATATGTGGAAGTACAGGTCATTCCAAGAATACTTGCCATAAAACCAGAGTTAACTCTAACAAAAACAATGGAAGAGGCCATGACCACAAGATAAGGAACATGTATGCTTCAAGAACAAATCTTCTTCCAAACTGGATAAATAGGGACTTTATTCACCCTTTTGATAGTAAGAAAGGACCCAAGTTAATCTGGGTACCTAAAACTAACCCTTGAATTTCTTTTTAGGCACAAGTGAAGGGAAGCAAGAAAAAATGGTATATGGATAATGCTTGCTCAAGACACATGACGGGAGATAAAACTAAATTCCTTTCACTTGAAGAAAAAGATGGTGGCCTGGTAGCTTTTGGTGGTGGAAAAAGGGGACAGATTAAGGGCATCAGAGAAATCAGAATGACTGGTGAATACTCAATCGAAAAGGTTTACCATCTTGAAGGTTTAAAACACAACCTCCTCAGCATCTCTCAGAGACAAAGGAAACAAGATGATTTTTCATTCTACTAGTGTAGAAGTAATCAATCTAACAACAGGAGATATTGTTCTAACTGGACAAAGGAACAAACATGTTTACACAGTAGATACCTCTAAACTCTCTACATAAAAACTGATGTGTTTAAGTGTAATGGAAAAGGATCCTCTGCTATGGCATAAATGCCTGCGTCATGCAAGTCAAGTACAATTAAACAAACTTATCTCTGACAATTTAGTAATAGGACTTCTTAAGACTAAGTTCAAAAGTGATAAGATTTGTGAAGCATGTACCCGAGGAAAACAAGTTAAAGCATCATATAAATCTAAACAAGTAATCAGTACAACCAAATCGCTAGAACTAATTCACATGGATCTTTCGGACCTATGAGAGTTAAACGCAGAGGAGGAAAAAGGTACGCATTCGTACTAGCTGATGATTATACTAGGTACACTTGGATAGTATTTCTCACTTCCAAGGATGATACTTTTGAGGCATTTAGCTCCTTGATAAGAAAACTTCAAAATAAACTTGAAAATAAGTTTGTTGCAATAAGATCTGATCATGGAACAGAATTTGAAAACTCTCAATTCATCCAATTATGTTCCTCTCAAGCTATTGAACACAACTTTTCTGCTCTTAGAACTCCCCAACAAAACGGGGTAGTGGAAAGAAAGAATAGAACTCTACAAGAAATGGCAAGAACCATGATGCTTGCTAACAACATAACCAATCAATTCTGGGCTGAGGCAATGAACACTACTTGCTACATTATTAGTAGATGTATACCTAGATCAATTATCAATAAAACTCCCTATGAATTATTTAAAGGCAGAAAACCTAACATATCACACTTAAGATCTTTTGGGTGTAAATGCTTTATTCACAATAATGGAAAAAACTTGCTAGGAAAACTTGATGCTAGAAGTGATGAAGGAATCTTCTTAGGATATTCTTCACACAACAAAGCTTATAGGGTCTTGAATAAAAGAACAATGTGTGTTAAAGAAAGCGTACACATAATTTTCGGTGAAGTGCTATGACTAACCATGATTTACAAGATAATGAGGAACTATCAAGAACATCTAGTGAATCAGTACAGGAACAGGTGAATGAAAGAGGTACATCTACTGCAGCAAATGCCACTATTGACTCAAATGAAGATTCAGGAGACAATTGAAATGGGTCAAGGAGAAGCTGGAAATAATGGTAACGAGGAACACAATGAGCCTGAAATAAAGGGATAAAAGTATCAAAGCTCTCACCTTTTGGACAACATACTTACTGATCTTACTTCAGAAATAACCACCAGATCAGGGCTGAAAAACCATTGTGCCTTTAGCGCATTCCTATCCATGGTGGAACCAAAGAAGACTAGTAAAGCTCTTCAAGATGCAAACTGGATCAGAGCCATGGAAAAGGAATTGAACCAATTTGAAAGAAGTAAAGTTTTGCATCTTGTGCCTAAACCATCAAACAGAACTATAATTGGTACAAAATGGGGATTTAGAAACAAATTAGATGAACATGGTACAATAATAAGAAACAAAGCTAGGTTAGTAGTTCAAGGGTACAACCAAGAAGAAAGGATAGACTATGACGAGACATTCGCACATGTGGCAAGGCTGGAGGTAATCAGACTACTTATAGCATTTGCAGCTCACATGGAGGTCACTCTGTATTAAATGGACGTGAAAAGTGCATTCCTTAATGGGTTACTAAAGGAAAAGGTGTTCGTTAAACAACCTATGGGTTTTGAGAACAATGACTATCCTGACTATGTCTACAAGCTTTATAAGGCTCTTATGGGTTAAAACAAGGCCCAAGGGCATGGTATGATAGGCTGTCAAAGTTTCTCCTAACCTATGGCTATTCAAGAGGTAAAATTGACAATACACTCTTTCTCAGAAACAAAGGAAAGGATCTACCGATTGTACATGTGTATGTTGTCGACATTATTTTTGGAGCCACGAACAAGGCACTCACTAACGAATTTGCCAACCTTATGAGCAATGAGTTTGAGATGAGTTTAAGATGAGCAAGATAGGAGAATTAAACTACTTTTGAGGGCTTCAAATAAAGCAAACACCTACAGGTACATTAATTCATCAACAAAAGTATGTCAAAGAACTACTCAAAAGATTCAAAATGGAGAATACTAAGCAAATCGATACCCCAATAGATATAACTACAAAATTAGACCTAGGAGGAACAGGTTCTGTTATGGAACAAAAATTGTACAGAGGTATGATTGGGTCCCTTTTGTATCTTACAACCAGCAGGCCTGATATTGTGTTCAGTGTGAGATTATGTGGTCGATTTCAAACCAACCCCAAAGAATATCTTTCCGAGCAGTTAAAAGAATTCTTTGACACTTAAAAGGAACCACTTATTTAGGACTATGGAATCCAAAAGGAGTAATTTTGGATTGGTAGGGTATGCTGATGTGGATTATGCTAGTTACCTAGCAGATAGAAAAAGTATTGCAGGTATGGCTCACTTTCTGGGTTCATGTTTAATCTCTTGGGGATCAAAGAAACAAAACTCGGTTGCATTATCCACTGTAGAAGTTGAATATGTAGCAGTTGCCTCATGTTGTGCTCAACTACTATGGATCAAACAACAACTCAGTGATTTTGGTCTTAACATTGAGTGTGTCCCAATTTTTTGTGATAACACAAGCGTAATTAACATTCCAAAGAATCTTGTCCAACATAAGAGAGAAAAACATATAGATATACGTCATCACTTTCTAAGGGACAATGTAGAAAATGGTCAAATTTCCATGAATTTCTGTTCTACTGAGCAACAAATTGCTGATATCTTTACTAAGGCTTTAGCAAGGGAACACTTTGAAAGGAACATGTTGGTACTAGGGATGATAAAGATCAATTAATTATTTCACAAAGGAAGGACTCATTACTAAGATTCTAATCACCATATTACGTTGAGACTATAGAAACTCATAAACTATAAAAGTGTTTTACAATTATTCAGGTAAGAAGGGAGGATTTGGAGCTAAAAACGAACATGCACACCAATGAAATTTTGTTAATATATGTACACTAACTATTGCTCTGAAACTTAGGAAAAATTGAAAAAAAAACAAACAATATTCCTTTCCCACGTGCCAAATAGGCAATTATGCCTAGTCTATCCAAAAAGCTGCCAAAACTTCAAATCAGGCCCCATCCCCAAGAAAACTCTATAACTTCCATCCCATAGATCAAAAAGGTAGAAATCCTACCATCTTCCTAAACCTTCTTTCATCAAGAAACTCATTACCAAAACCTGCTCCCACTCGAAAAAAATTGCCTCACCATCTCAAAAAAACCTCGAGCTAGCAATTGCTCCCTTCCAAGAACTACCCTACTAAGTTCCCACTTCAGAAGTGTTGTACGTTGATGATCTGGGTATCTCGTACAATGCATACCCAATACAAGAACTCGATAGTACTATAGGGGTTTCATCGAGTAAGGGGGAATGAACCATAAATTTGTCTAAGGTTGTGTGTGAAGGGGAACACTCAAAATCGAATCCTCTAACTGATGATGCTACCCCTATCACTCATTTTATTCCCAAACAGCTAAGGTCACGTTTTTGCAAAACCAAGAGAAACCACATTGCTAACTCAATGGATGAAAACACCGACGATGTTCGATCTACACCTTCTGAAGCATTTTCTATGCGTATGTCTAGGTCGGTGAAGCAAACTTTGAAAAAGCAATTCATTCTTTTATCAGCCAAGAAACCACAGATCTTTAAAAGTAAGTCTTCTTCTCAAACTGAGACTATTGATATCCCTAATGACCCATCCGAATCTGAGAAAACCAAAAAGGGTAAAAAGAAATTATCTTCAAATGCTCATAAGAAACGGGTTCGAAAGGGTCAGGCAAAATAGAGTCATAAATTAGTGGATAAAATTAACAAGAAATTGGGGAAAAGGAAGAGACAAGTGTCTTCTGATTCTGAATGGGAAAATCGGTCTGGGAATGAGGGGGTCCAACCAAACATGGGGGAGGGGGAGGTATCTGAAAACATTGATGATAATCTTGACAGTCGTACAAAGAGAATTCTAAATTTCGTAAGAAGATATCTGGTAAGGGGCAGGGTGATTACTGGGTTTAGAGGTGCTGAAATGGGGGAATTACTGAGTATCTTACACGCTCAAGGGTGGACTGACTTGTTCCTTCAGGGTAACACAAGAAGAAAGATAGGTAAAGATGAAACTAAACAATTCTATATTAATGCCACTGGGTCACCCTCATCAATTTCTAGTGTAGTTAGGGGGAAGAACATAAATCTTACTCCTGATATTATTACTCATATTTTGGGGGTTCCTAATACAGGGTGGTTTCTTTATGTTAAACGAAGCTAGCCCCCTTTAGATGGTCTACCTAGTGCTCTTGATATTGTTTGCAAGTTTGTGAATGATCCCTCCATGGAAGAATATTCTAGAGTTGACAAAGGGGCTATGCTTCCTTTACATAGGTTGTTGTTTGATATGGTGCATAAATCATTCTACGTAGGAAACAAAAATGTACTGAGGCTAACTACTTATATCTCACTTTGATTGAACTCTTGCTTTCAAGGCATCTCATTAACCTGTCGCAGTTGATGTTATTTCACATACACTTTATCAGTGTTGAGGACAAAAAGTTGCACGCATTAGGATATGGATTTTGGTTAGGCGAGATCTTTGAGTATCTTAAAATTCATGTTAAGGTGTGGGAGGTGCAAACAACAAAGGATGTTCTTGGTACTATGAATCACGCTATTGTACCTGCTCCTCAGAGGGGTGCAGATACTCCTATGCAGAGGTTACGAGCTAAGCTAACACTTAAAGATGAGGAAATTTTTGCACTCAGAGTATCTCATACTACTGCTATGGATCAGTTGCATGACTCCTATGGACTCGAGCATGCCAAATTGGTGGAAGAAAATGCAAAGTTGAAAGAAGATTTGGCAAAGTCCGAAGTTGCCCTTGAAGCTGAGAAATACACAAACTCTACAAATCTAAAAGGCCTTTATGATCTGTTCTAGTCTACTCCTCCGTGTGCCTCTCCATTAGCTACTTTTTCCCAGATTTGTTTACTAATCAACTTCCTCTAGTCGTGTGTGGTTTTTGCTTTTAAGTTTTTGATGTGGATTTAGCATGGTTTATACATTTATGACTTTATCTCCAAGATGTGGGATGGCTTGTTTTTTCTGTAGAACTGCCTAATTTCTGAATAGTTCTATTTCCTTTTATAGCCAACTGTGTTTTGGTGCTTTTATGGTTGGTTATCACTTGGATACTACAGTAGGTTTTATGCAGGTTTGATTGATGCCAAAAAGGGAAGGTACTTTAACATTTGTTGTATTCGTAATGTATGATTTGTCATCTTCAAAAGGGGGGAATTTGTTAGTTTAATAAGGATTTTGAAGACTAACAAAGTAATTGAGCAAGGAACAAGTTGTACATAATCAGTCAAAGTGTAAACATAATTATGAGTCCTAAGAGAAGTAGGAAGCATAAGCAAAGAAGGAAGTAGAACGGTGTGAATAAGGATTCAAGAAGGAAATAAATCAAAGCCAAGTCAAGTAAGGAAACTACACAAAAGAGGCGTGAAGTAGAGTCCGAGTTGGACAAGGCTTTGCGGATGCGGTAAAGTCAAGTTCGAGTTAAACAAGGCTTTGAGGATGCGATAAAGTCTAGTTCGAGTTGAATACGACTTTGAGACGTTTTGATCTATAAATAGGGCAATATTGTCGTCAGAAAAGATTGCGCACTTACATAGAGAGAAAAAAACACGGTCAAGCTTTTGAGAGAGTTTTGTAAGTTACTTGGGGAGTGGAGCGAGTTTGTGAGAATTATTGTAAGATTGCAGTTAATTGTTATTGACTGCAATTAGTAGGATAAGTGTAACAAGTTTGTGAAACTTGAAAGACTTTAGAAGACTTAAACTCTAGGTTTTTTGTCTTGGGTTGTTAGGAATTAGAGTTTATAATTCCTTAGATAACATAGATGTGTAATCATTGTGTTGTTTGAAGTTGAGATAAATAATACAAAGTTGTGAACTACTTATTATTTTACGAAATTATTTATTACAACTCTCAAACAGTAAAGAACAAATAGTAAGTACGTGTTCCTTTACATATTAAGCAGGCCATAATTCTAACACTATATATTCTTGTAATTAATTAAGGGAGGAGATCCTTCCAAATATTCTATCTTATCAAGAATATGATTGTGTTTGTTGTTTTTTGATCATTAGAAGATGAAATATTACTAAAATTCAAATCAAATCAACAACTCTAAATTTAATTTTTTATTTGATGAAAGTCAATAATACTGGTTCCACTTGCAAGAAAATTCTGACCACTTGATTTAAAGTTTTAAAGGAGAATATCAATTCAGAAACTATTATTTTATTTATTTCATTTTATAAGGAACGAATTTTTATTTTTTTATGAATTTTGAAGTTAGAATGTTAAACATTTTATGACTTTAGTACTTTATGAGAACTTTAATATTTATATTTACGGGAGATATTTTTAAAATGGATTTAATTACAAAACAGTGTACAACTTACAGAATTATTTAAGAGTAGATTTAATTTTAATTTATATATATTTTTAATAAGAAGATAGATGGTGGAGTTCAAGTTGGCATTGTCATCAACTTGGACTTTTGTTACCAATTAATGATGAATTTATTTATCAAACTAAGTCATTATTTAAATCAATTCACCAAAATAATATGTTTTTAATTTTTTTTACAAAACTAGAATAAACGTATTTCTGAGTAACGTTTTAGGTTTTTTTATTTTTAAAATTCAACGGACAAAAATTGACGGAGCTGACGACGTTAAATGAATAAAAGTACTCCTGAGTAACGTTTTACACCTAAAACGATACTCACGAGTACATTTATTGAGAATCCAATCACGGGCCACTGAATCCAATCCTGCAAATGCAAATGGAATGACCAGTTGTGTTCAATGAGTCCGAAGCCAAAATGAAAGTTTTTTTCCATCGAAAAACGAAAACGGTACATCAAAAGAATTTTTAACCAAAAGGGTAAAATCGCTCCTGATAGAGCGATTTTCTTTTGAAAAATTGACGCCGTTCCATTGAAATAAATATCACAGCCTTAGCTGCGATTTTCTAAAAAAAAAAACTTTTTTCTTTAAAATCGCTGCTATAGGAGCGTTTTTATAAAAATATAATAATTTCAAAGTAAAATCGCTACTATAACAGCGATTTGTTTTAAGAAATTAAAAAAAATAAAAAATCGTTGCCTTAGCAGCGATTTTATGAGAATTTTTTTTTCTTTAAAAATAGCTATGGAAGCCTTTTGATTAAAATAAATAAATCCTTTTGAAGTTAAATGCTGCTATAGGTCAAATCAATTATTTATTATAATATAGTTATGATATAAATGTAGTGTACTTACATATTTATTTTAATTTTGAATTTACAAAATATTAAATTATTTTCTTACTTTTTAAATCACTTGAATGGCAGCGAATCAACTTCATTTTTTTTATTAAAACGATGCCATAACAATTTTTTTAAAAAAAATAAAATTTCATAAGATCTGGCAGCGATTTATGTATTTTTTATTTTATTTTTAATTCCTTAAAAAGAAATCACTGCTATAGGAGCGATTTTACTTCATTTTTTTAATAAAAACCCTACTATAGCAGAGAAAAAGAATTTTTATTTTATTTTTGATAGCAGTGATTTTCATTTCTTTTAACGGAACGACGTCAATTTTTGTCAAAAGAAATTCGCTCCGTCAGGAGCGATTTTACCCTTTTGGTTACATTAGTTTTTTATGTGCCGTTTTTATTTTTTGAAAAAAAAAAGTTGCCCTTTTAGCTCCGGACTGTGTGTTCAATTGCCATCTTATTTCTCTTTATTGTAGAATATTTATCGTAACATGCATGAAGGAATAGCTGGAGTTGTTGCAGAGAGTTATCATATATGTAAATGGAGACTTTTGTAAAGCAACAAGCTTTATTACTCATTGGAGAATTCTCTAAGATTATTGATTTCATGTAACTATATTTATGGTATGAGATTTCATGAATGTGTATGAGATGAGATTTCATGATTTGTAGGGATTGCGTTTTCAGAATCAGGAGAAAGGACATCAAGACCAATTGGCCATTTGCATTTGCAGGATTGGATTCAGTGGTCCGTGATTTAATTCTCAATAAACGTACTCGTGAGTAACGTTTTAGGTGTAAAACCTTACTCAAGAGTAAGTTTATTCATTTAATGTCGTCAGTTCCATCAGTTTTTGTCTGTTAAATTTTAAAAATAAAAATATCCTAAAACGTTACTCAGAAATACGTTTATAGTAGTTTTGTAAAAAAAACGTATTATTTTGGTGAATTGATTTAAATAATGGCTTAGTTTGGTCAAAAACTCAATTAATGGTCCTTGTCATGGTACGTCAGGGGTTTCGTCATTGGCTATTTCATTCTAATAATTTCTCAATATAAAATCATATTAAATACTCCAATCAAGACAATTGAAAATTTTGACTTCTTGTTTCATTCAACTTGAATATGCGATAAAAAATTTCAAATACGATTCATATCTATATATATATATATACTAGATGAGGGAAACCCGTGCTTAGCACGAACCCAATATAAATTTAAGGAACATCGAAAAGAAATAATGAAAATATTAGTAAGACGCAATATGAGGCTTGTAGGGAAAAATGCGTATTCACTACATAATGAGTTGGCATTATTAAATAATGGCAAAGAGTAACCTCAATTTTTCCCTTTGAACATATATACAGGAAAAATCTGATCTTCGTTAGAATGCAACAAGAAGTGTAAAGTTGGTATTGATTAGGTTGAGTCGGTCTATGGTTTATGTATTTCTCTCTTTTCTTTTCCTTGAGTCTTCATGATATATGGTGATTGTATATATCTGCAGAAGATCTGAAACATTATTTTAGTATTAAGATTATTTATATGGAGATTAAACTGCAACCATGGAAGCTGGGAAGATATTCATTTAAGAATTCAAAGTTAAAGTTTATAAGTTGCAGGAAAAGCACAAAGCTACAAGTTTGTAGAAATTCAGTTGGAAAAGTTAAAGAGTAATTTTGTATAGAACTTTAGGATAACTTAGCACGAAAAAAGTGAGATTTGGCAGATTCATTTGTAGCAACTGCACAAAAGAGAATATTAAACATGTCTAAGTTTTTAAAAAAAAACGCAAAAATAAAGGATATAGGTGACATTACCAACATAATTTAGCTATAATTATATAAATAAAAGTAGTGAGTACTCATCAACTCCAGGGTAACTCACCATGGAAAAAGTCAGACTTGTCAAATTCATTTGTAGCAACTACGTAGAAGAAAATTGTAAACATCTCTAGACAATTAAATTTCGAATTGAAATCTTTAGTGGCAACTTTTTCCCGGTAACTTTTACATCCTTCAATGATGACTTACTATAGAAGAAATGTCTTAATACAACGAAACTCATTCATTAGATTGCCCATGCTTTCATGATGTGATAACCTTTCTCCATAAAGCAGTGTCCTCAACATTGAATCTCAATAGCCATTTTACTAAGAGGCTCGTTTATCATGATCATCCCACCTTACAACCCAACCTAAACTATTAGTTCCATAACTTGATGTTTGTGTCATGCCTCTAAAACTTTGCAAATAAATTGAGTGTTAACATACTAAATGTATATTATGAATCACGTAAATTAACAACAATGGGCAGTGAACACAAAAAGTCACTGACGCACACTCTAGTACGTACATTCAATTGTAATCAAGTGTAAAAACAGGAAAATGAATTTGAGCACAGCATGGAACGGGAAACATGAGCTTTGGATGTCATAACTAAGTATATAGAACACGAAGAGTGAATAAGTTACCTTCCTTGTTTATTAAGTAGAACAAATTTGAGACTGTATTGTGTGTTTCCATGTTTACAACATTAAAAATAAATCGAATTTTCGAAGTCCAACAACATATCATATTAATAGAATGTATAAGCATCTAATTAAGAAGTGGACATCTAAGTTGTGTGGACTCTTCACTTTCCATGTCGCACCCGTGTCGGTTTCTCCAAAAATACACTATTTTTGGCAAATTCGACACACCCCTTGACATATTTGAATAGTATATGCGAATAGTTAAAGAGTACACTACTATGAGAAGACTACATGTACATTACCGAACAATGAAATTCTGTTATAGGTAGTATAAATAACATGTGAATCACAGATATTAACTGTTACAAAAGATCCTTTCTTATAATCTTATTAGAGGAAAGTGTATATGTGCATATAAGAGCACATCTATTTCAGTATGAAATATTTATGTTAACTATTTGTTAATTATTCAATATGATGCCACCTGATTGTTATATACCAATTTCAATTCCAGCAACACCTAACCATTTAGCACATTATTAGTTGCCATTTTTCATGGTTCATTTTCATTCATTAGTTCTTAGCTACAATGGGTATGTTAATTAAGAAGAAGAATTTTGGTGGCCTGGGAAGTTGAAGGTGGAAGAGGAACGCAACAAAGTCACAGCGAGCAGAATAGTTTAGCTAAACCGTAAAGGGTACAACTGTGTGAATGAGATTCTTTCGCAATTAATTAAAAGTTAGTATTTTTTAATTAGCTTTACACACTTGTTTTCTTTGTCGATACATAAATAGATTAGCACTAAGAGTTATGAACAACAAGCTGCAGGACTTCTTGGTTTTGCTCTTCCAAGGAACCAATATTGGAGTTTAGTTTATTACAAATCCTCGGCTGATTAATCATAGTTTCTGGCCGTTGAGAAACTCTCTGTTGTGCGAAAATGTGGTTATGATATTCAACAAACGGGTAAATTAGCAGGTGTACTTTATAAAAAAAAATCCTAAGCTATACAAAATTTCATATAAGGTTCAATGAGGAATTTTGGTGAACATTTAGCGGCTAAAGCTAATTATTAACAGGGCAAGAGAAAAATTAAAAAGCATACAAGCAAGATAGTAAACAACAAACCACGAAGAGGAAACATAGAACTCACAGTTACATAGGCAGAGAGAAGCAAAGCGCTTTGTTCAAGCCGAACTATCTAGAGGTGCGAAGAAGGTAAACAATTTCAACAGAGATGATGAATGCGGGAGTTGACAAGAGGAAGAGGAAGCAGCGAGGTAATAGCTGTAAAAGATTTGGGCTACACGTGGCAGGCAAAGTTGTATAATTAGAAAGACTGTAATACCCTTTTTGATGACACATACATGTTGAGGAGCTGTGTGCTTACTAGCATTTATCATATAGTAGAATATATATATATAAAGGTCAAGTGGTCTTAGTTGGGGATGGGATTGCACGTATTTATGGATTGAACGAGATTCAAGCTGGGGAAATGGTTTAATTTGCTAGCAGTGTGAAAAGAATAGCCTTGAATCTTGAGAATGAGAATGTTGGGATTGTTGGCTTTGGTAGTGATACTGCTATTAAAGAAGGAGATTTTGTCAAGCGCACTAGATCTATTGCAGATGTTCCTGCGGGAAAGGCTATGCTAGGGCGTGTGGTCGATGGCTTGGGAGTACCTATTGATGGAAGGGGTCTCTAAGCGATCACGAGCGGCAACATGTTGAAGTGAATGCCCCTGAGATTATTGAACGTAAATCAGTGCACGAGCCTATGCAAACAAGTTTAGAAGCCGTAGATAGTCTAGTTCCTATAGGTCGTGGTGAACGAGAACTTATAATCGAGGACCGACAAACATATACATATATATATATATATATATATATATATTAATTTTTACCCTTACTTTTTTATTTTTATAAAAACTAGTTAAGTGTTTATGACGTTAATTAATAATAAATTTGTATAAAAAGGACATTATTATGTGTACGCTATATTGTTGTGTACAATTTTTTTTTAAAATAACATAAATTTTTCAAAGATAAAATATCTTTATAAACATGATAACTCACTATCATACTAACAATTAAATAGCAAAATTAAATATAGTGAACAAACTTTTATTATTGATAGTAAATGCTAAAATTATGTTCATATTAATAGATGAAAACACACTCTAAATAATAAGGTAAAAGAAAAATGAGCTACAGTATGTACGGACATAATTACATATATCAATGATAGGTAATTAATATATATATATATATATATATATATATATATATATATATATAT
>NC_064292.1:33832572-33896440 GCF_019186545.1 Solanum stenotomum
CTTGGATATAGTGTAGCTAGAAAAAATTAACCTAGTTTTGAGTCCATATATTCCAAGATACATGTATCTTGACATACCAAAATCTTGTAAGATTCATAATATTACAACATAACGTGTATTTATGTAATGAGATTATACTAGTGAGATTATTGTGAGTTACCCTTAAATAAAAAGTTTTGGCCCATGGGCCGACCCAGGCCTAGCCCCGATCAAGCCTCAAGGTCCAAGGGCTTATATGGGCAAGACTTATAAGCCCTAGTTTTGAATGAGCTTGAAAAATCCTATCCCAACCCTACCCCAATAATGGGTTGGGTTGGGCCGGCCCCATGGGCTAAGCCCATTTTGATGGCTCTACCATTTAGTTATTTCTTTGAAACCCCTCATTGCGCTTGAAAAATTTAATTTCAAACTTTCATTACATTCATACACGTCTCCCTTTGTGTGTTTGTAGCCTTGTACTCATTATTTAATAAAATTTATTAATAATTAGATAATAATTATATATTTGTTATAAATATAGTGAATGTCTATCGGTTAGAGAATATTTAGGAACCCTAACTTTGGGACCAAGTCAATTTTCCCCTATAAATAGAGAGTTCCTCTTCATTGTAAAATCATCCCTCAAGAGAAATAATAATTCTTCTCTCTACTTTCTTCTTCTTATTCTATAGTTTCATAACACATTATCAACAGGAGACTCTACCGTCTCAAAGAGTGAATGTTAAGTTTGAAGAATTAATAAGACATGGACAATTCTCAAAGCATGTTATCTAATTATGAAGACATTTTCTTGATTGATTCTGGTACAACACATATGATATTAAAAAATGAGAAATATTTCTCTCATTTAAGTGTGGACAAAATAAATGTTTTATAGTACTAATATGATTGAGGGCATTGGAAGAGCCATTGTACTTTTGCCTAAGGGAACTAAACCCATCATAAATAATGATATATTTTCTCCCAAATTTCGGAGAAACTTATTGAGTTTTAAAGATAATATCAGTGACAATGATTATCATAACCAATCGATGGATGTAATAAATCTTGAATATCTTGGTATCGCCAAAAACGTCTCTAGGCAAACATGTGTTATAGAAAAGTTTCCTGCTTTATCTTCTGGCTTGTATTGGACAAAAAATAGTTCAATTGAGGCACTTTTTATAGTAAATAAGAATTTTATCGATTCCAATACATTTGTACTTTGGCATGATCATCTGGGACATCTTGTTTCTATAATGACAAGAAGAATTATAGAAAATTCAAATGGACATCCATTAAAGTACCTAAATGTCACGATCCGAGTCTACACCTTGGACGTGGACGATACTCGAGAGCCATTATTAGTTCCCAAACGAACCCTCATCCTGTCTGACTACAAGCGGAAGACTAACTCAACCGAATTAAATTCAATAAACTCAAATACTCAACTTTAAAATAATCTGAACTATACTCAATAGATAGACTCAGAGTTTGTAAAAACAACTCAAAGAAGATAAATACTGAAAACTACTCAGCTTTATCTATCTATGAAGCCTCTACTATTACAGAAGGATATTGGGACAAGACCCACGACATCGCAAAACTACTAACTGTAAGATAAAGGTAAAGTCCTTTGGAATATAAGAAGGCTCACTAAAACTGACTGGAATTGCAAGTGGTATCAACAAAGCTTCTGTTGATGACCCTGAATACCTGTATCGGCATCATAAAATATGCAGGCCAAATGGCCTCAGTGCATGGAATGTATGAGCATGTAAAGAGAGCTCAAAAGCATAAACATAAGCTTAACTGATGGAAAAGAAACATACTTTCCTCTTCTCAACTCGGAGAAAATAGAGCTCAACTCAATAATAAGATACTCAACTCAGTGAAACATAGTTCAACTTAACTCAAAGAAAATATAGCTCAACTCAATAATAAGATACTCAACTCAGTAAAATATAATTCAACTAAACTCAGAGAAATAGGGCTCAAATCAATAATAAGATACTCAACTCTGCGAAACATAGTTCAACTCAACTTAGAGAAATAATACTCAACTCAATAATAATATACTCAACTCTATGAAACATAGTTCAACTCAACTCAGAGAAATAGGGTTCAACTTAATAATAAGATACTCAACTCTTGATACTCAAGGATAAAACAACAATAAAAGATGCAATATATGGAAAACTGTAAAAATAATAGATAGCAACTCAATTGTATGTAAAAATACAATAATAACTCATTTGTATGTAAAATTACAATAATAACTCTTATTTGTGTGATTCTCTAACTGACAACCATCACTATAAGCTATGTGATGATACAACGTCTCGCCCACGCTGCCAGAATTGTCCTATACCTTGCGGGGTATAGAACTCCTCTACTAAGTGGATCAACTAGTCAATGCTTAAAAATCATTAAGGAATAATCTAAAAATTATGACCCTTTCTACCCACGTTGGCTACATGGTTTATGGGGGTTGTGAGTTGTTAGAACTCTCCCCCATATCGGTGCTCAATACTACTCCCAAAATTTAACTTAGCTCATATGTTTTAAAGAAAAAAATTCCTCTTCATAAAAATATTTCTCTAAAAAGAGATAGTACTCAAAATGCTCATGAACTCTTTGAAAATCGGTATTTCCTCTCTTCTTAAATGTAAAAAAATTTACTCTTGCGAATACTTAGTTCCCATATATCATTTTAAAGAAAATGGAACTTGACTCTAGTCATCCTCATAGTCATTTACTCAAGCCTTTAAACAAATTATGAGTAATTGTAAAAGACTTCTCAAAATAAGGTTCATGCCGAATTATCGATGTGAACGACTCAATTCAAGGTTTTAAATAATCATACATAGAACACAATACCCAGTACTCAACAACTCCAGAACTCAAGGAGTCAATGATACTACTCATCTCAAGAATGCTCGACTCAGAGGGTTCATGCGGAAATTATGGGTATGAAAAACTCAACTCAAGGACCTTCATGGGTAACATGTAGTAGTCCCATGATTAGGAATATAATCTCAAAAGGATTAGGAACTCAATACTCAAGATTTAGAACTTGAAGATACTATTCCTCTCAAATATACTCAAATTATGGAGTTCATACGGAATTTATGGACATGAACGACTCGACTCAAGGATCTAAATGATAATGTAGGCTCATGAATACAATCTCCTCATTCTCATACTCACTTACTCGAGTCTTGAAACAAGTTATTAGTAGTTGTAGAAGACTCATCAAAGACTCAAAAGGACTTTCTTAGAAGACTCGAAAGAACTCTCAAGACTTAACTTTTAACTCTACCTTGAATTTGTATTATGAATTCAAGGTTATGATTCATGTTATGAATGATTTCTAGATGTTTAGAAGTATTTTATAGTAGTTAGAATCAAAGGGGAGTAAAGGTACCCTTTGAAGAAACTCAGATGGGCCAAATGACGAAGAAGGGGTGGGGGCAGGCGACCTTGGCGCATGGCACCAACCCCTAAACAACAGAGCACCTTTGTTGGCGCAATGGTGGGGTGGCGCACCACCCCTGCCCAGATTTCCCCAATGAGTTTCTTTGCTCATTTTTAGACCCTAGTCTGCCTATATTCGAATGGTTTCTTCCCCACTCACTTAGATTTGAATACCCAACATAAGTACATACTAATCTACTCAAAACAACCCACAAATCACTAACTTTCATCTCAAGAATTCATCAAAACCCCAACAATCAAGATTACGAATGGAATTTCAAGAAAACTCATCAAGAACTCAAATCCTTCAACCTCAAGAACGTGTGAGTTTAAAACTCCAGAAACTAGTAGGCTAAAACTAGAGCTAAACGTGAGGGTTAACGTCAAGAGTGAAGGGTAAGAGCCAAGGGAATTGGGTGAGGGCCATGGCAAGGGGGCCAAGGCTGCCCAAGAATTTTTCCAAATCACTGCCTCACCTCCAGGAAGGTCTTCACGACCTGTGGTGGCTACCACGCCCCATGGTGCCACCCATGGAGGGCTAGGCAGTAGCTCTCCAAAATCTGTCAAAAGAAGTGTTCCTTTTCACGAGACACTTCACGGCTCGTGGGAAGGCTTGTGGAAGGGATTTGGTGGTGTGTGAGTTGGAGAAAAGTTTCTTAGCCACTTCCTCAAGGTCCGCGAGAGGGACCACGACTCGTGGCCGTGACCACGGCTCGTGGCCTTGACCACGGCTCGTGGAGCCCCTCGTGAGATTGCCTTGGGATTATGAGATAAAGGCACATAATGCCTAGCCACTGCCTCAAGTCCACGAGTGGGACCACGGCTCGTGGTCATAACCACAGCTCATGGGGCCCCTTGTGGCATCTGGGCAGGTCAAGTAAGTTGAGGGTTAAATGGATCTTTTCCTGTTTAAGTCCAATTAAAGTGAGGTCGTCTTGGGTAAGTTTGGGGTCACTATATAAGTCATTTTTAAGTCAAATTCACCAAAATTAAGTCAGTTTTTCACAACAACTAAATATTTCCTAAATTCATCTCTTCTCTGAAAATTCTCTCTCTAGAACTTCAAGGAAGAAAAAGAAGGAAGAAGGTGGGGATAGGGTTCAAGAAGCAATATTTAACACCGATTTAATTGGGATTCATAACTAAGGTATGGTAGTCCTTCATCCATGGATAGTCTTAATCCAAGGAGTCCCTTCAAATTCAGTTTCAAAATTAGAAACTCCCCAAAAGCTAGGGTTTGACTTCAATTTCATGGGTTCTTATAAAAAATGTTTATATTGATTGATTGATGATATAATATGAATAAATTGATGATTTCCTATATTTATTATGTTGATTTCCCCCAAGAACCTATGAAACCCCATAATCCCCAATTATGATCTTGTGATGTGGGTTAGTTGATTATAGAAGGATAATATGAGATTATGCTTGTGATAGTTGTGTCACTTGAATCATGTTATTATCCATGTCTAATGTAGTAATTTTAGATGTGTTGATTTAATGTGATCCTTGATCCTTGAAGGGTAAGTTATGATGTTATTCATGATTATGAGATTTATGTATATGCTTAAAGAACTCTTTGAGAGTGAAGGGTCCATGATTATGATGATGTTGTTGTGTTGATTGAAAGGCTATTCTCATGAGCACATAATAATATAATGTGAAAGGTTTTCTCACATAATGGAGATTCTAGATTGAAAGACAATTCTCACCTAAATGAATCTAATGTTATAGGTAGACATGGATGGTGAAAGGTTATTCTCACTCATGATCTAATGAGCTATTCTAATCAGACAAGTTATGACTTAATAAGTACTCCGTGGGTAAATAAATATCACCGAGCAGATAATGAATATGAGATGGAAACTTTCCCATTAAGAAAGACCGGGTTTCTAGAAACAATCTCATGATATGGAAGCTCTCCTATTAAGAAAGGCCGGGTTTCTAGTAACAATATCCTTATCCCATAAACAATGTGCCCCCATAGGTTCTTTAGCTAGTGGATCCACCTAAAAGCTAATATGATGATGGTCTTACCTTAGGCAAGTAGGACAACCATTTTCGATGTGTGTAACACCGGATTCCACATTAAGCTCACATGGTCTATATCGGTTAAGGATTATTCCCACTATGAACAAGAAGATGAATTATGAACTATGGTTACTCAGGAAGCTTTACTTAACATGGGTAGGATTATGGGATCTTATCCATGCATTGCACAAGTAGACTTTGAGGGTACTTTTGGTATGTTTCACTTATGATATGATGATCTATGAAATGAATATGCTTATGACTTATGCTTCTCCTTTTCCTTCAAATGATGCTTTACCTTAGTAAATTGAATGAATTCAACTAAAATGTCCCTTTTAGTATTCTTCAAGGTTTTCATGCATGACTATCATACTTAGTGCATTTTTGTACTAACCCATATTTTCGTACATTTTTCCCCAAGTGTATTGTCTGGTTCTCAAGGCGGTCCCCATTGTGGCTAGAGCTTGGATTTGTTCATTTCTTCTTGCTTGTTGGTGAGTCCTCATGGTTCGAGGACAAATATTATCATTGTAGTTTCTTTTATTGTATTTTTATTTCGGATTATGCTGTATGGGCTGTGTCCCTATTTGATTCAAGATTGTAATAGTTGGCTAATTGAGACAAGTCTAGACTTTCACTTTCCTTTACGAAAATCTTAGACTTGAAATGCATTTTTACTCTTTATTATTCTATGCTTTATGTTATGATATGCTAAGGGGCTTACATAGGGTCTTTCAGGGTTCTATATGCCTTGTTACGTCTAGTGGGTACCATTGGGTCGTTACAAACTATGTAATCAAAGAACAAGGTTTAGAATGATTCTAGGATGATGTCTCATAAGCCACGTCTAGTAGAGTCTTGTTCATGAGTGTGAAGCGCACCACATTTCTGAATGAGAGGCTATAAGATGTTTAGGAAACTACACTTATTTCATTACTCTTAAGTCGTGTCTTAGAGTTAAACTCTATAAAGTCCCTCTCCTAATCCTTCCCTTGTGTCTTCAGGATATGAATACATGAAGGCCAAACACAAGAAGAATGGAGGATGACAATGTGAATGAAGAAGCTCCTCAAGTTAATCAAGCTCCGATTAATCCTTTAGCTATGTCGGATGTGGAGGTTAGGTCAGCTTTTCAAATGTTATCCGAAGCCATGACGACTCAAGCTCAAGCTTTGACTACTCAAGCTCAAACGGTGACAGCTCAAGCCAATAAAGATGTTGGGACTCATGTGAACCCAAATGTTAATTCAGCTGCTTCATGGGTTAGGGATTTTGCTAGAATGAACCCTCCCAAATTTCATGGTTCCAAAGTGGAAGAGGATTCCCAAAGGTTTATTGATGAGGTTTATAAAGTACTTGGCATTATGGGAGTGCCTCCATAAAAGAAGGTGGAGTTAGCCGCCTACCTATTGAAAGATGTGGCTTGAGTTTGGTATGAACAATAAAAGGGTGAAAGACCCATATGAGCGGGGCTGGTAGAATGGGAATCGTTTCAATCGACATTTCTTGATAGGTTCTTTCCCCTAGAGTTGAGGAAACTAAAGATGCAAGAGTTCATTAAACTTCGTCAAGGAGGTATGAGTGTGAAAGAGTATGCTCTAAAGTTCATCCAACTATCCAAGTATACTCCAACCATAATGGCGGATTCGAGGGCTAAGATGAATAAATTTGTGATGGGAGTGTCCGACATGGTAGTCAGCGAATGTCGTTCAGCAATACTTATCCCAAGCATGGATATTTCACGTCTCATGGTGCATGACCAAAAAATCGAGGAGTCAAAACTCAAGAAAAAGAATAGGGAGGTGAAAAGAGCTAGAACCAGTGATGGGAATTTCTCCAATGCTAGGTCCGATGGACAAGGTCGACAAAAGTTCAAACCAAGGTATTCCAACCAATATTCCTCAAATGCTTCTCCAACGGTCAACAAGGATAGGGTGCCCAACCCTAAACCTGAAGGAGGTAATAGTGGTGGTTCTTATGTGAATAGGCCTAATTGTACAAAATGTGTGAAAAATCATGATGGTAAGTTCCTAGCCGTCACTGATGTTTGTTATGGTTGTGGTAAAGGTGGTCATCAATTGAAGAACTTCCTAACACTTACGGCCAAAGGGAGAGAAGGTAAGCAAGCTCCTCCAAGCGGTTCAAACTCCAATGCTAAAAAATAAAACCGTTTTTATGCTCTTCGATCCAGAGATGACCAAGAGAGCTCCCCGGATGTGGTGACCGGTATGTTAAAAGTCTTTTCTGTTGATGTATATGCCTTGTCAAATCCCGGTGCTACTTTGTCCTTTGTGACACATTTTGTGGCCATGAAGTTTGAAATACTCCCCGAAGGGTTAGTAGAACCTTTTTTGGTCTCTACCCCGGTTGGTGATTCCGTGGTGGCTAGGAAAGTCTATAGAAGTTGTCCCATAACCTTGTCTCATAGAGTTACTTTGGTGGAGTAAAACATGTTAGACTTTGATGTGATTTTGGGTATGGATTGGTTGCATGAATGATATGCCTCTATCGATTGTAGGACTTGGGTGGTTAGATTCCAATTTCCAAATGAGCCTAACTTAGAATGGAAGGGGGAAATTCTAGGCCTAGAGGTCAATTTGTCTCTTGTCTTAACACTAGGAAGATGATCTCCAAATGGTGTATTTACCATTTTGTAAGGGTGAAGGATGTTGAATCTGAGACCCCTTCTCTAGAGTCGGTTTCGATAGTGAATGAGTTCCCAGAAGTTTTGCCCGATGATTTTCCCGGTATTCATCCCAAGAGGGAAATAGATTTTGGTATTGAACTTTTACTGGATACGCAAACTATGTCCATTCCTTCTTATAGAATGGCTCCGGCCGAGTTGAAAGAACTTGAAGGATTTATTAAGGGCTTCATCCGATCAAGTATCTCTCCATGGGGTGCTCCAGTGTTGTTTGTTAGAAAGAAGGATGGGTCTCTTAGAATGTGCATCGATTATCGTCAATTGAATAAAGCGACCATCAAGCATAAATATCCTCTTCCAAGAATTGATTACTCTTTTGACCAACTTCAAGAGGCTAGCTATTTCTCTAAGATTGATCTTCGTTCGGGTTATCACCAATTGAGGGTGAGAAGGGTTGATATTCCCAAGACGGCCTTTAGAACCCGGTATGGTCACTATGAGTTTGTGTTACTGTCGTTTAGGTTGACTAATGCTCCGGCGACATTTATGGACTTGATGAATAGAGTGTTTAGGCAATACCTAGACATGTCTATGATTGTGTTTATCGATGATATTTTGATCTTTTCAAGGAATGAGCTGAACATGTGAACCATTAGAAAATTGTATTGCAAGTTCTTAAGGACCAACAACCTTTTGCAAAGTTTAGCAAGTGTGAATTTTGGTTAAGGTCCATATCTTTTCTTGGTCATATAGTGTCAAACAAGGGTATTGAGGTAGATCCTAAGAAGAAGGACGTGGTCAAGAGTTGGTCTAGATCTTTAACTCCTTCTGACATTAGAATCTTTTTGGGTTTGGTCAGTTACCATAGGAGGTTTGTTGATGGGTTTTCCTACATTGCTTTTCCATTGACGACTTTGACTCAAAAGAAGGATATGTTTGAGTGGTCAGAGTCTTGTGAGAAAAGCTTCCAAGAGTTGAAAGATAGACTTACTTCCGCTTCGGTATTGGCCTTACTGGAGGGTACCGATGGTTTTGTGGTGTATTGTGATGCCTCTAGAATGGGTTTGGGATGTGTGCTCATGAAAAATGGTAAAGTGATTGCCTATGCTTCAAGGTAACTTAAAGTCCATGAGAAGAATTATCCGACCCATGAACTTGAATTAGCGGCGGTTGTGTTTGCCTTGAAAATATGGAGACATTATTTGTATGGGTCCATCTGGATGTTTTCACTGATCACAAGAGTCTCCAATATGTGTTTAGTCAAAAGGACTTGAATCTTCGTCAACAAAGGAGGTTAGAACTCTTGAAGGATTATGACATGAGTGTCTTTTACCACCCAGGCAAAGGTAACGTAGTAGCGGATGCACTTAGTAGATTGTCCATGGGTAGTGTGACTCACATAGAGGATGAAAAGAAAGAATTGATTCGTGAGGTGCATAGATTGGCCCGGCTAGGTGCCCAACTACTGGATTCCACCAAGAGTGGTGTCATGGTCCGTAATGGCTCCGAATCATCCTTTGTGATGGATGTGAAGTCTAAGTAAGACCTTGATCCAATATTAGTTGAGTTGAAAGAGTCGGTACTCAAGAAGTCTGTTGAGGCTTTTTTCCAAGGGGGAGATGGGGTGCTTAGGTACCAAGGTCGTTTATGTGTTCCGGATGTTGATGGTTTGAGGGAGAAAATTTTAGAACAAGCTCATAGTTCTCGATATTCTATTCATCCGGAAGCCACCAAGATGTACCGTGATCTATGAGAAGTCTATTGGTGGAATGGTATGAAGAGAGATATTGCGGGATTTGTAGCCAAATGTCCTAATTGTCAACAAGTTAAGGTTGAGCATCAAAGGCTGGGAGGCTTGTATTAAGATATAAGTATTCCCACTTGGAAGTGGGAAGATGTGAATATGGTCTTAATTGTGAGTTTGCTCCTACCCGAAGGCAACATGATTCTATTTGGTTCAGTATAGATCGCATGATAAAATCAACCCATTTTATTCCCGTCAAGGTTTCTCATTCGGCGGAAGACTATTCCAAGTTGTATTTAAGTGAGATAGTGAAGTTGCATGGGTCCCTTTATCTATTATTTGGATAGGGGTACTCAATTTACTTCACACTTTTGGAAGTCATTTCAAAAAGGGCTTGCTACTAAGGTTAAGCTTAGCACAACTTTTCATCCTCAAATCTATGGGCAAGCGGAGCGTACCATTCAAACATTAGAAGATATGTTGAGGGCATGTGTTATAGACTTTAAGGGTAATTGGGATGACCACTTGCCATTAATAGAGTTTGCCTACAATAATAGTTATCACTCAAGTATCGATATGACTCCCTTTGAAGCCTTGTATGGTAGAATATGTAGGTCTCCGGTTGGTTGGTTTGAGGTTGGTGAAATTGCTCTTATTGGTCCCGAATCGGTTTTTGAGGCTATGGAGAAAGTTAGGCTTATTAGAGAGAGGTTGAGAACGACTCAAAGTAGACAAAACTCTTATGCGAATGTGAGAAGAAGGGATCTAGAATTGAAGTTAATGATTGGGTCTATCTAAAAATCTCACCTATGAAAGGTGTGATGAGGTTTGGCAAGAATGGAAAACTTACTCCCCGGTATGTGGGCCCCATACCAAATTTTGAAACGTATTGGGAAAGTTGCCTATGAGTTAGATTTTCCAAATGAGTTGGCCCCGGTTCATGCGGTATTTCATGTTTCTATGCTTAAGAAGTGTATTGGTGATCCAGTGTCCATTATTCCCCTAGAAGTGTTGGGTGTTGACGAAAGTCTTTCATATGAAGAGGTTCCAGTAGAGATCCTAGACCGAAAAGTCAAGATATTGAGAAACAAGGAAGTAGGTATCAGTAAAGGTTTTATTGAGGAATCACTTAGTGAGGGTGCTACTTGGGAGGCCGAGGCCGATATGAAGTCCCGATATCCTCATCTCTTTGTTTCTACTCCTATTCAAGCTTGAGGTAAATAGTTCCTCTTGAGTTTAAGTGTTTTGGGAGTCATGTGTGTTATATGTGTTTCTCCATGATTTCCTTATGTTATGCATGTTCTTGGTGAAATTGATGTTTATTAAGAAAATGAGTTTTTATGATTTATGTTCCTCATGTTGTTGTGCATTTAGTATGAGTTGCCTATTTGACTTCATGAGTTGAGTTGATGAACATGCTTTAGTATGCTTTTCAGAGTAATTGCATATTGGCTCCATTATATTGTGTTGAGCATGCTAGTAGATGGAGAAGGTAGTTCCTCCTATGAGTATGAGAAATATTGAGTTTCATGCATAATGGGTAGTTAGATGTAGTTCCTACTTCCTTGTGATGCATTGGTTATGTTGAGACGGAGTTGATGTGTCCTCCTTTGATTGTGCATTATTTTGATGATTCATGCATGATGGGCTGCTAGTCTTGAGCCTTTACTTCCGTAAGGTGTCTAGATCATCATTCAAGGATGAGTGTTCCCAAGGGGGAGATATTGTAACACTCCGGAAACTAATAGGCTAAAACTAGAGCTAAAAGTGAGGGTTAACATAAAAAATGAAGGGCAATGGCTAAGGGAATTGGGTGAGGGCTATGGTAAGGGGGCCAAGGCTTCCCATGAATTTGGCCAAAGAATTTCCACCACCTCCATGAAGGTCTTCATGACCCGTGGTGGCCACCACGCCCCGTGGTGCCACCTGTGGAGGGCTAGGCAATAACTTCCCAAAATCTGCCAAAAGAAGTGCTTCTCTTCAAGAACCACTTCATGGCTCGTGGTGAAGACCATGGCTCATTGGAAGGCTCATAGAAGGGAGTTGGTGGTGTGTGAGTTGGAGAAAGGTGGCTTAGCCAGTGCCTCAAGGTCCACGAGAGCGACCACGACTCATGGCCTTGATCACGACTCGTGGAGCCCTCATGATATTGCCTTGGGCTTGTGAGCTAAATGCACATAATGCCTAGCCACTTCCTCAAGTCCACGAGTGAGACCTCGGCTCTTGGGGGCCATCGTAGCACCTGGGCAGGTCAAGTAAGTTGAGGGTTAAATGGGTCTTTTTTGGTTTAACTCCAATTAAAGTGAGGTCGTTTTGGGTAAGTGTGCGGTCACTATATAAATCATTTTTAAGTCAAATTCACCAAAACTAAGTCATATTTTCACAACACCCAAATATTTCCCAAATTCATCTCCTCTCCAAAAATTCACTCTCTAGAACTTCAAGGAAGAAGAAGAAGGAAGCAGGTAGGGCTAGGGTTCAAGAAGAAAAGCTTTCCCACCAATTTAATTGGGATTCATACTAAGGTATGTAGTCCTTCATCCATGGATAGTCTTTATCCAATGAGTCCTTTCAAATTCAATTTCAAAACTAGAAAATCCACAAAAGGTAGGGTTTGACTTCAATCTCATGGGTTCTTTTCAAAAACGTTTCTAATGATTGATTGATGATATATTATGAATAAATTGATGATTTCCTATTATTTTTATGTTGATTTCCCCCAAGAACCCATGATACCCCATATTCCCCAATTATGATCTTGTGATGTGGGTTTGTTGATTATAGAAGGATGATATGAGATTATGCTTGTGATAGTTGGGTTACTTGAATCATGTTATTATCCATGTCTAATGTAGTAATTCTAGATGTTTTGATTGAATGTGATCCTTGATCCTTGAAGGGTAAGTTATGATGTTATGCATGCTTATGAGATCTATGTATATGCTTAAAGAACACTTTGAGAGTGAAGTGTCCATGATTATGATAATGTTGTTGTGTTGATTGAAAGACTATTCTCATGAGCACATAATGAACATAATGTGAAAGGTTTTCTCACATAATGGATATTCTAGGTTGAAATGCAATTCTCACCTAAATGAATCTAATGTTATATGTAGACATGGACGGTGAAAGGTTATTCTCACACATGATCTAATGAGCTATTCTATTGAAACAAGTTATGACTTAATAAGTACTCCGTGGGATAAATGAATAGCAATGAGTGGATAATGAATATGAGATGGATGCCTTCCCGTTAAGAAATACCGGGTTTCTAGAAACAATCTCATGTGATGGAAGCTCTCCCATTAAGAAAGGCTGGGTTTCTAGTAACAATCTCCTTATCCCATAAACTATGTGGCCCCATAGGTTATTTAGCTAGTGGATCCACCTTAAAGATAATATGATGATGGCTGAAATGACCCAAAAAGTTCTTAAAAATGTGCTTCGGAAGTTACTGGAAACTTGTTTAGCTATATAAAAAAAAATCCATTTCGTTTTTCGAAAATCCGACTTCATATTCTTGTTTAGGGGGTCAAATTGAGTGGGAAATGGGTCTAACCCAAATTTTAGAGCAACCGTATCAAAATCTGAAATTTCCAAGTGAAGACTTTTTCGAAGGTCTACTTTGGAGGATCATATCTCCTAGCACACAAATTATTGGGTGGCCAATAACATATCCATGGAAAGCCCTTTGAGTTAGCTACCTGACGCACTTCGTTTCACCTCATTCGGAGTTCGGACGAAGAAGTTATGCCCATTTTCGTAAAATCTGTCCGGTAGGAAAGGCAAATTTCCAGTGAGCGTTTTTACTGTTCACCCGCCTCATTTTTTTTTCTAAGTGTTGGACCATTTTTCCAAAGGACATATGTTATTTCCTATATACCATTAGTTCAATTTCCATCTCTAAAACATTTCCCAAAACACCTCTCCCATACTTAGACACATTTTCTCTCAAGTTCTCTCAAGAACCCTAATCCAAAACCTTCCTCAAGATTGAAGAGACTCTTGCTCCAAGTTCCAAGCTTCCATTGAAGACACTCTCAAGACCTTCATAAGAACTCAAGGTATGTGGTGTTGAACTCATGGGTCCTTCCACCCATAGTGCCTAGACTCTATTCTACTCACTAATTCATGGTTTAAGTTAAGATTCATAAATTAGTCTTGTTCTTTGTAATAATTTCCTGCACATTGAATTTTAAACATGAAAAGTGATTGTTTTGAGCATGTTGTGACTCTAGAACTTGAATCTAAATTTGGAATGGATGTGGAGATTTTCATGTGGTATTGTGGGTGTTAAAAGGTGTTGTTGTAGGTTGTTCACTGGTTTGGCTGCATAATTACTACCCTATTTTCCATGCTCTTTGATTCCATTACATGCCTTCAAGGTGTTTGACAAAATGTCCAACTATGGAGAATTGATGAATCGATGCTTTAAAGCTTGAGTTATGAGATGTATGGCAATCCAGAGATGTGTTGATGACAAACTAAGCTTGTGTATATGTTCATTCCATACGTGAGATTGCATTAGAGCCTAATGGGAATTTCCTATATAAAGTGTTGCATGACCATGCCCGGTCCGGGGGAAAAGAACCGGACAACCATGTGAGAGGTTTATATCTCACCACCTAGGATGCTTGGGGTGTGACCAACATCAACCATGTGAGAGGTTTATATCTCACCACCTAGGATGCTTGGGGTGTGACCAACATCAACCATGTGAGGGGTTTATACCTTGCCACCAGGGTGTCCGGGTGTGAACGGCATCCCCCATCCTAAGTTGGGGTTATAGATTGGTTGGATCATGCATACACATATGATATCTACTATTAGTATAGATTTACTTAAACATGTTTTGACTTCACTTTGATCATGCATCCTCATATTGTTATTCATAATGCCTATGAAACTATTTCTTGTATTTCGATTGTGTCCTTGTCTATTGTTGTGTTGCACCCCGCATACTTAGTACATTCCAAGTACTAACGCATATTTTGCCTACATGATGTCACCATGTAGGGACCGGAGCTACTCTTGATCCTTCTCTCCATTCACGTGGCTAGTACGGTGCTTATCCGAGTTGTTGGTGAGTCCTCAATGATTCGAGGGCTATGTTATGTTTCCTACTCCTATGTTTTGAGACTTTAGCTTGCAATTGTATTTTGACTATGAGGGGAGCCGGTAGTATGTCATGGCCCCGTCCTATCTATGTATGTAGAGGTGTGCGTTGGACAAGTATTTTGTAAATGAGCTTGACTCTTGTTCTATGATGTCATTTTGAAATGGTTTGCCCTTAGTCCCTATTTCCCGTTAAATAAATGTTGAATGTACTTCCGCGACCGATGAAGTGTGATGACAAGTTTGAGAGGCTTGTTTGGGGTTCCTTCGGGTTCCTCATTCGCCATGTCACGTCTAGGCCCTAGGCTTGGGTCGTGACAATGGCCTTACCTTTGGCAAGTAGGACAACCGTTTTCGGTGTGGGTAACACCGGATTCCATGTTAAGATCACATAGTCTATGTCGGTTAAGGCTTATTCCCACTATGAACAAGAAGATGAATTATGAACTATGGTTACTCAAGAAGCTTTACTTAGCATGGGTAGGGTTATGTGATCTTATTCATGTATTGCACAGTAGACTTTGAGGGTACTTATTGTATGTTTCACTTATGATATGATGATCTATGAAATGAATATGATTATGACTTACGCTTCTCCTTTTCCTTCAAAATGATGCTTTAACTTAGTAAATTGCATGCATTGAACTAAAATTTCCCTTTTAGCATGTTTCAAGGTTTTCATGAATGATTATCATACTTAGTGCATTTTCGTACTAACCCAATTTTCCTACATTTTTCGCCAAGTGTACGGTCTGGTTCTCAAGGCGGTCCTCATTGTGGCTAGAACTTGGATTTTTTCATTTCTCCTTACTTGTTGGTGAGTCCTCATTGTTCGAGGACAAATATTATCATTGTAGTTCCTTTTCTTGTATTTGACTTTTGGATTATGTTGTATGGGTTGTGTCCCTATTTGATTCAAGATTGTAATAGATGGCTAATTGAGACAAGTCTAGATTTCCACTTTCCTTTATGAAAATCTTAGACTTGAAATGCGTTTTTACTCTTTATTATTCTATGCTTTATGATATGATATGCTAAGGGGCTTATGGGGCTTTTCGGGGTTCTATGTGGCTTGTTACATCTAGGGGGTACCCTTGGGTCGTGATAGTGGGTGAACGAACCCACCACTATGAGAACTCACATACCTCTTAGGGACCAAACCCTTGGTGAAACAACCCTCGTTCCGCAAGAAATTTTGATGAACGCCTTGAACCTTCCCTCTTTTCTCCTTTTTTTATCTTCTTGAACTCTCTTATAAAACCCTAAACGTAAATTATGATTGTAAAAATGAACAAAATCAGTTTAGACATCTTAAACCTTACTAAAACCATTTTAATCTGATGGGGTAAGGAAAAGACCAAAATACCCTTCACATTTTTGGGTAACTTTCCTTGATTGGGTAGGAAGACTTCAAACGGGCTTATCTCCCTCATACGAGCTCAAACTTTAGCAAACTCGGGTGGCATTGGAAAGAGGACTTAGAGATCTTTCATTTGATATCTTATCTGTTTCCTAACTCGTTCTGTGCTAAAAGTTATTGTCGTTAGAAGTTGACCCAAAACTTAGAAGAACTTAGGAATGACTTGGATGAACTCTCTTTACTTCTTTTTGGAACTCAAGGTGCTACATCTAGTGACCTTATCACTTAAGAAAATTTAAATTCCTCGGTAAAATTTCACTCACTTCGAAGAATGGTTTGATTCTTAGCTCAAACTTTTCTGGGGTGTTACATTATCTCCCCCTTGGGATCATTTGTCCTCGAATTACGACTAGACTGAGTATGGAACAGGGCTACTCTTACCATCTCCCCTGACTCATGAACTTGCCTACTAAGACAGACCGCACTGATTCATACCAAGAGTTGGGACCTTCTATAGCACCTAAATCAAGGACGATGCTGTTGTGAACATAGTCACGCTATCTCTGAAGTTGCCTTATCTGAAACAAAGGAAATTCATGTATGAAGTAAGAATAGGAATACCACTCCTGGGGTAATATGATTGCTAGCTATTAAGCTTAGCAACACTCCTTAACTATGTTCTTCTTTCCTTATTATCATACCTCATTGGCTGCAACTCATAGCTCCCATAAGGGTACATAACTTCTCTTACCAAGGCCTGAGTCTAACGGCACACTCTTAATATATTCAAGATTAACCCAAATCCTTAGGTTCGGGTTCTATACCTCTCTATAGGGAATCTCATCTCAAGAATATTACTCTTTACCACCACATTTAATTAACATTGGGCTCATATAAAGAACCACCTAATGTTTAACAACTCTACATTCAAACTTAGTACTCTAACAACTCCATGGACTCCTACTAACCAACTCCTTAAGAAGCTCTCATTCTCTCTCATCTCTGCCATACCAACTAGAATTTCCCGCATTACTACTCGGAACCAACTAAGGGTTCTCATTTAACTATTTCTCATAGTAAAACCTCCTCATCCTCTTCTCCTCATTTATAACCTTAGATGGAATTATCACACCATCATCATCACGATAAGATCATTAACCTTCTTCTTCTCCACTACTAAAAGAACCTCTGAAAATATATCTCCCATGCTCTTTTGAACTCATTACCATCTTATTTTCAACACTTGAATTGATTTCTCATCTTATCATCTCCCCCTTAGGTCTAAAGCTGCCACTTGAAAGAAATGGACCTATTACATCATCTCTAAACTGGTCTACATCCCTTTTCACAACTTAAGTACTATTTTCCCACTTATTATACCTCATTACTTAATCCGTTCTATAACCTTCTGACCATCATGACCCTCTAAAAAAATGATAAGCCTAGCTTAGATCTATCACTTCATGAATACTCTGTTCTCTTATTCAACACATGTACTTAATTTCCTCTAACATGATGACACATCGACATTAATTCCTTTTTTGGTTAAAAATATACACTATCTCATCATGACTAGTAACTATTCATCTTCCTTTTATCAAGAACTCTCTACAATACTATTATTCCTTATTTGACTCATAAAGGAACTCATCACTTATAACTTACTAGGTGCATGATTGTAATAACATAATCTACCCCATCACTATCTACTTTCCTTAGTTTACTGAACCTCTGCATACTTTCCTCTGACTCTGGGCACTTTCACTACTTCTGCTCATTCGTCATTCAAACTATATTCTAGGGAGAAAATATTACCCAAGCTCTAAACATACTTCCTCATAAGGATCTCAGCTGAAACAAGGCTTAGGGAAGAGAGTACAACTCGCTTTTAGCTCAAACGCACAATTCTCATGAATAGGGGTGCATTCTTCTTGAACTCAACACTTAACTCACTCACAGGCTTCTCTCAAGCCCCTATGTAGTCTCATGAATTCCTCAAGAATAACTAATCCATAAGGATCTTGGGCTTTACTTTTCAATCACCTTTAGTATGAGGGGTAGTCGAATGGATATGAGAACGCATGAGCTAGAATAAATCTCTATGACATAGCTCTATTGTACGATTAAGAGTATAAAAGAAGGGAAATTTTTCTAAAATGCCTAGAGTCCCTCGTTTATAGAAGTGGGGCTCTCATAACCATAAACAAGACTACTGACACGACTTCATAGACACGCTAAGACACTTGAAATTAGTTCTCTAATACCAAATATGTCATGACCTGAGTCTACACCCTTGATGTGGCAGACACTCAGAGCCATTGTTGGTCCCCAGCGAACCCTCATCTTGGCTGAATACAAGCGGAAGACTAACTCATGCATACAAAAGCTTAAAAAACTGAATTAAATTCAATAAACTCAAATATTCAACTGTAAAATAATTTGAACAATACTCGATAGATAAACTCAGAGTTTGTAAAAACAACTCAAGAAAGATACATACTGAAAACTACTCAACTTTGTCTTTCTATGAAGCCTCTATTAGTACAGAAGAATATCGAGACAAGACCCACGACATCTCAAAGCTACTAACTGTAGGATAAAGGTGAAGTTCTCTAGAATATAAGAAGGATCACCATAGTTGACTGGAATTGCGAAGGGTATCAATGAGGCTTTTGTTGATGACCCTGAATATGTGTATCTGCATCATAAAAGATGCAGGCCAAATGATATCAGTAGATGGAATGTACAAGCATGTAAGGGGAACTCTAAAGCATAAACATAAGCTTGAACTCATGGAAAACAAACATACTTACCTCTTCTCAACTCACTCAACTCAACTTAAAGAACATAGTTCAACTTAACTTAGAGAAAATAAGCTCAACTCAATAATAAGATACTCAACTCAGTGAAAATTCAACCTAACTATGATAAAATAGGGCTCAACTCAGTAATAAGAAACTCAACTCAGTGAAACATAGTTCAACTCAACTCAGAGAACTAGGGCTCAACTAAATAATTAGATACTCAACTTTGTGAAACATAGTTCAACTCAACTCAGAGAAATAGGATTCAACTCAATAATAAGATACTCAACTTTGTGAAACATTGTTCAACTCAACTCAGAGAAATAGGGCCCAACTCAATAATAAGATACTCAACACTAGATACACAAGGAAAATCAATAATAAAAGATGCAATATATGAAAAACTGTAAAATAATAAATAGCTAGTCAATTGTATGTAAAAATACAAAAACAACTCATTTGTATGTAAAAATTAAATAATAACTCTTATTTGGGAGATTCTCTAACCAACAACCATCACTATGAGCTAGGTGATGTTACAACGTCTCGCCCACGCTGCCAGAACTGTCCTATACCTTGCTGAGGTATAGAACTGCACTCTTAACCTTTTGCTTGAGAGTAGGACTACTCCTCAACTAAGTGAATCGTCTAAAAAGTATGACCCTTTCTATCCACGTTGGCTACATGGTTTATGAGGGCTGTGAGTTATTAGAACTCTCTCCCATATTGGTGCTCAATACTACTTCCAAGATATGACTTAACTTATATGTTTTATAGAAAACATTTCATGTTGCTCAACTTTGAGATTATTACTCAAATATTTCCCTAAAAAGAGAGAGTACTCAAACTGCTCATGAACTCTTTTGGAAATCGGTGTTTCCTCTCTTCTTAAATGTAAAAACAGTTTCTTTTATGAATACTTTGTTCCCATATACCATTTTAATGAAAATGAAACTTGACTCTACTCATCCTCATACTCATTTACTCAAGCCTTTAAACAAATTATGAATAATTGTAAAATACTTCTCAAAATAGGGTTCATGCCGAATTATAGACATGAACGACTCAATTAAAGGTTTTCAATAACCATACATAGAACTCAATACTCAGAACTCAACAACTATAGAACTCAAAGAGTCAATGATACTACTCATATCAAGAATGCTCGACTAAGAGGGTTCATTCGGAAATTATGGGCATGAACAACTCAAATCAAGGACCTTAAGGGGTAACATGTAGTAGCCCCATGATTAGGAATATAATCTCCAAAGGATTAATAACTCAATACTCAAGACATAGAACTTGAAGATACTTATACTCTCAAAGATACTCAAATTATGGAGTTCATGCGGAATTTATGGGTATGAACGATTCGGCTCAAGGATCTCACTGATAATGTAGGCTCATGAATACATTCTCATCATTCTCATACTCACTTACTCGAGTCTTGAAACAATTTATTAGCGCAAGGCACCAGCCCCTGAACTACGGCACATCTCTGCTGGAGCAATGGTGGGACGGCACGCCACCCCCTGCCCAGATTTCGCTGATGAATTTCTTTGCTCGTTTTCTGACCCTACTTGGCCTAGATTCGAATGG
Organism: Solanum stenotomum; assembly: GCF_019186545.1. Taxonomy (NCBI): domain Eukaryota; kingdom Viridiplantae; phylum Streptophyta; class Magnoliopsida; order Solanales; family Solanaceae; genus Solanum; species Solanum stenotomum. Next base: position 33,853,326 of record NC_064292.1, read on the forward strand.
TTTCTTCCCCACTCACTTAGATTCGAATACCCAACATACGTACACACTAATCTACTCAAAACAATCCTCAAATCAATAACTTTCATCTTAAGAATTCATAAAAAACCCAACAATCAAGATTACAAATGGAATTTCAAGAAAACTCATTAATAACTCAAATCGTTCAACCTCAAGAACGAAATTCTCATTAAAATAACATGATTGGCATGTGGGTGAACTAACCCAACACTATGAGAACTCACATACCTCTTAGGGATCAAACCTTTGGTGAAACAACCCTCGATCCGCAAGAAATTTCGATGAACGCCTTAAACCTTCTCTGTTTTCTCTTCTTGAACTCTCTTCTAAAACCCTATGCGTAAATTAGGATTGTAAAACTGAACCATATCAGTTTTGACCCGTAAAACCTTACTAAAGACGTTTAATGTGATGGAGTAAGGAAAAGACCAAAATACCCCTCACATTTTTGGGTAACTTTTCTTAACTGGACAGGTAGACTTCAAACGGGCATATCTCCCTCATACAAGCTCAAAATTTAGCAAACTCGGAGTTGTTGGAAAGAGGTCTCAGAGATATTTCATGTGATATCTTATGGTTCCCTAACTCATCTTATGCTAAAAGTTATGGTCGTTTGAAGTTGACCCAAAACTTAGAAGAACTTAGGAACTACTTGACTGAACTCTATTTAGTTCTTTTTGGAACTCAAGGTGCTACATCTAGTGACCTTATGTCACGACCTAGGGGTACCCTGTCGATGTAACAAGGCATACAAGACCCCGAGAGGCCTCATACAAGCCACTTAGCATATTATAACATAAAGTAATAGAACATGGTGCGGAAATTTAAAACATTTCAAACAATCAAAGTCTTTATAAAACGAGCGGAAGTCTAAATACAATTGTCTCAAACTGTCTAAACAACTTGAATAAAATCTTGGGTCACAGCCCATACAAAAGTCCAACATATAAAATGAAAGACATAAAAGAAAGTGGTGATCACATCCTCGAACACAAGGAGGACTCACCAAATCTTCACTCCTTGATCAACTATGAACCTAGCCACGAGTGTGAGAATCACTGTCGCTAGACCCTACATTTGATAAGAATGTAGGCAAGAGTATGTGTTAGTACAATCATTTACTAAATATGATAGCTAGGATAAACAACATAAACATCATGGTTAGTTAATATAAACCATAAGCATAATCAATGCATATACAACATAATCATAATAAGAAAGGAATACTTCTCAAGCAACCTTACTAATCCTTAGTCAAGACTTGGCTCATCCACCTCTAGTCAAGCTTACTTCATGGAAGGCATCTCTAGCAACAGTCCAAGCTATTCATCTTCATAACATAATTCACATTATTCCTACCTACTTTTAAAGACATGGGGATTCGCCACTTTGCCTAGCTTACAAAGGCTAATGGGTATTCACCTCTTGCCTTACTTTAAAATCATAGGTACTCACCTCCACAATCACATTACATGACACGGGTACTCGCCTCCACATCATTTCCTAAGGATCATAGGTACTCACCTCCATGTCCACTAGGAACATGGGGAATCACCTCTTGTTCAATTCTAAGGAGTATAGGAAATTACCTCATGTCTTTCTCATATGGAGGTCAAGGCTAGCCCCCTGTAGCCTCATCATTTACATAGTCTTTTAGTCTAGATTCATTTTAGGTGAGCAATCCTTTCAACCTAGAATCATTCATGTGAGTAAACCTTTCACATTCATACATTCATACATTCATGATTAAGCAACTCACTTGGGAAGTATCCCTTCCACAACAATAACATGAATTACCAACAATTCACATCATAAGCTTTACTCTCAAAGCCCTACATCTCATGATCATTATCTAAGCTTTATTCTCAAGCAATTCTAATCATACTTCATCAATCCTATAAGGATAAACCTAAGCCCATAAAGTTTCCCTTCATTGCTTCAATCCAACTATATCAGTTCTAGGTTAGAATCATGGAATAGGCATGGGTACATGTAATTTCACTCTAAAAGCATGTAATTCTACCAATTATGTTATAAACAATCACAATCCACTCAACTGGATCAACATTCATCGTAACCCACAACATTGGAAGAAACCCTAACTAGAATTGGGAAATTCTTCATCAAATTAGGGTGTTCTAGGGGACTTCATGGGAGGAAGGATCCCATGGATAAAAGCCATCATACCTTGATTACAATCCCTCACAATCTTGAAGATTGGAGACTTCAAATTGACCTAGCTTCAATTTCTTCGTTCTTCTTCCAACTTCTAGAGAGAGAATATTTGAGAGGAGTTTGGCGTTTTCTTTTGGAATTTGAGAGAATGACTTGAATAAGGGGTTTTGGGGATTAAAAATCCTTATATAGGTGTTTTAGTCTTAGGCAAATCGACACCACTTCAATTTAATTAAAACCGAAAGTCCCATTATACCCCTAAACTAACCATCCAGTCCTGACCCACGAGCCACATTGATGGGTCATGGATGGACCTACGGTCCATCCAGATCAAGTGTGGTTTGGACAGAGATTTTTGGGCTACCCACGACACCCCTAACCATGAGTCGTGGACCCTTTGACGGGGCATGTGTCCTGGCGTGGTTTACTGCCTTTGGCTGTGTCCTTGTTGCCCATCTACGGGGGCCACCTACGGGGAGTGGACTCACCCACGAGCCGTGGTTGGTCACTATAAGGTGGTACCTTGGGGTTCTAACATGCTATGCCCTCTATCTCGAGTTCGGGGTGTTACAATATCTCCCCCTTGAGAACATTTGTCCTCAAATGGCATTGTAGGCACTTCTTAGAGGAAACGACTCTAGACTAGCAACCCATCATGCATGCAACTCATCAAAATGCACACAACTAAGGAGGAAACATCAAATCCAATCCAAACATACTAAATGCACCATAAGGGAGTAGAAACTATATCTACCAACCCAATATGCATGAAATTTTCAAATTTCTTTCATTCAAGGAGGAACTTACCATCTCCAACTTAAAATCATGCTCAACACAATCTCATGGAGCTTATATGCAATCAATACTCAATGCACATATTCAAAGAGAACATCTCCACTCCAAGTCAAGGCATGATAAAAAATTCATCTCATGAAGTCTATAGACAACTCATACTCAATGTACAACAACATGAGGAAAATAAATCACATAAGTCACTTCTTTCAAAGCTTAAGTAATTCATGCACATGCATAATCATAAGGAAAAAATGGAAACACATAAAACAGACACGACTTTAAATCATAAAGCAAACCTAGAGGAAATTCATTACCTCCAACTAGAATAGGAGTAGGATAAAAAGGTGAGGATTTTGGGACTTCATATCGTTCCCGGCCTCCCAAGTAGCACCCTCAACTAGTTGATTCCTCCATAGAACCTTCACGGAAGCTATTTTCTTGTTTATCAATTTCTTAACTTGCCGGTCTGAAATCTCAACCAAAACTTCCTCATATGAAAGGTTCTTATCAACCCCCAACCGTTCTAGGGAAACTATGGATGTTGGGTCCCCGACACACTTCTTAAGCATAGAGACATGGAAAATGGGATGCACGGTTGCCAGCTCATTTGGCAAATCTAACTCATAAGCAACCTTACCAATACGCCTTAGAATTCGATATGGGCCTATAAATCGGGGACTAAGTTTCCCTTTCTTGCCAAACCTCATCACACCCTTCATGGGTGAGATTTTCAAGTAGACCCAATCATTAACTTCAAACTCTAGATCCCTTCTCCTCACATCGGCATACGATTTTTGTTGACTTTGGGCGATTCTCAACCTCTCTCTAATAAGTCGAACTTTCTCAATAGCCTCATGAACTAACTCGGGCCCTATAAAAGAAACCTCACCCACCTCAAACCATCCGATAGGAGATCTACACCTCCTACCATAAAAGGGCTTCATATGGAGCCATACTAATACTTTAGTGATAGCTATCATTATAGGCAAATTCTATAAAAGGTAAATGATCGTCCCAATTTCCCTTGAAGTCGATCACACAAGCCCTTAATATATCCTCCAATGTTTGGATGGTACGCTCCACTTGACCACCGATTTGTGGGTGAAAAGTTGTGCTAAGCTTAACCTTGGTGCCAAGTCCCTTTTGGAATGACTTCCAAAACTGAGAAGTAAATTGGGTACCACGATCGGAAATAATGGACAAAGGCACTCCATGTAGCCTTACCATCTCTCTCAAATACAACTTGGCATAGTCCTCCACCGAATAAGAAACCTTAAAAGGAAGGAAATGTGCCGATTTCATCATCCGATCTACCACCACCCAAATAGAGTCATGTTGTTGCCGGCTGGTAGGCAAACCAACTATAAGGTCCATATTTAAGTCTTTCCACTTCCAAGTAGAAATGCTAAAATCTTGAGCTAAACCTCCCAATTTCTGATGCTCAACCTTTACTTGTTCGAAGTTCGGACATTTGGCCACAAATACAACAATATTATTCTTCATCCCATTCAACTAATAGACTTCCCATAAATCACAGTACATCTTGGAGGCTCCCGGGTGAATGGAATACCGCAAACCATGAGCTTCTGCAAAAATCTGTTCCCTTAAGTTATCCACATTTGGAACACATAAACGACCTTGGTATCTAAGTACCCCATCTCCCCTTGGGAGAAAGCCTCACGGATTTCTTAAGTACCGCCTCTTTCAATTCTACCAAAATTGGATCAAGACTTTGCTTGGCTTTCCCATCCGCTACAAAAGACGATTCAGAACCATTGTGAACCATAACACCACCTTTGGTGGAGTCCATTAGTTGAACACCTCGCGCCAACCTATGGACATCTCGAACCAACTCTTTCTTTTCTTCATCAATATGAGCTACACTACCCATAGATAACCGACTAAGGGCATCCGACACCACATTAGCTTTGCCGGGGTGATAAAGAACGCTCATGTCATAATCTTTCAAGAATTCAAAGCCACCTTCTTTGGCGAAGATACAAATCTTTTTGACTAAACACAAATTGCAAACTCTCGTGGTCAGTGAAAACATCAACATGAACTCTATACAAATAATGCCTCCAAATATTTAAGGCAAATATGACCGCTGCTAATTCAAGGTCGTGAGTAGGATAATTCTTCTCATGGACTTTAAGTTGCCTTGAAGCATAGGCAATCACCTTACCATTTTGCATAAGCACACATCCGAACCCAACTCTAGAGGTGTCACAATATACCACAAAATCATTCATATCTTCCGGTAAAGTCAACACCGGAGCGGAAGTGAGTATATCCTTCAACTCTTGGAAACTTTTCTCACAAGCATCCGACCATATAAAGTTTGCCTTCTTTTGTGTCAAGGCCATCAAAGGAGAGGCAATTAAAGAGAAACCTTCAACAAACCTTCTATAATAACTGGCAAAACCCAAGAAACTTTGAATATTTTCGGTGATAGAGGTCTAGACCAACTTTTGACCGCATCCGTCTTAATCGAATCCACCTCAATACCCTTGCTTGAAACAAAATGGCCTAAGAAAGCCACACACCTTAACCAAAATTCACATTTGCTAAACATTGCAAAAATTTGTTGGGCCTTCAGGATTTGCCGTACGATCCTCAAATGATCAATATGCTCATTCTCACATCTTGAATAGATCAAAATATCATCGATAAACATAATCACAAACAAGTCAAGATATTGTCTAAACACTCAATTCATCAAGTCCATAAACGCCGCCAGAGCGTTAGTCAAACCAAAGGACATCACTAGAAACTCATAATGACCACATCGGGTTCTAAAAGCCATTTTCGGAATATCTTCTTCTCTCACCCTCAATTGGTGATAACCCGACTAGAGATCAATCTTAGAGAAATAACTTTCCCCTTGAAGTTGGTCTAATAAATCATCTATCCTTGGGAGAGAATACTAGTTCTTGGTTGTCACCTTGTTCAATTGTCGATAATCAATACACATACGAAGAGACCCATCTTTCTTCTTAACAAACAAAACTGGAGCACCCCATAGAGAGATACTTGGTCGAATGAAACCCTTATCTAACAAATCCCTCAACTGTTCTTTCAACTCCTTAATTTCCGCCGGAGCCATTCTATAATGAGGAATAAAGATAGGTTGGGTATCTAGGAGAAGGTCAATATCGAAGTCTATTTCCATTTCGGGAGGAATACCGGGTAGATCATCCGGGAACACTTTCGGAAACTCATTCACAACACGGACCGACTCAAGACTAGGGGTTTTAGAATACATATCCCCCATCCTAACTAGATGGTACAAACAAACCTTAAAAATCATCTTTCTAGCTTTGAGACAAGAGATAAACTCACTCTTAGGCATAGAATTTCCCCTCTTCCATTCTAGGATAGGCTCATTTGGAAACTAAAATTTGATTACCCAAGTACTACAATCGATAGAAGCATAACAAGGTGCAACCAATCCATACCAAGGATGACATCAAAGTCTAACATAGGGCTAGGCATTTGGTTCTTCGGTTTAGTTTTACCAATTTTTGGTTCGGTGTTCGGTTTTGAAAAAGTGTGCACCAAATACCAAACCATAATATTTTGGTTCGGTTCCATTTTTTAACTTCGGTTTGATTTAATTTGGTGTTTTAAAAATAGTTTTTCATTGTAAATAATAATTAAAATGAGAATAATCAATTATGTAACATTGCAGCATTGCAATGCATGACCATTGCTACTTGCTACTGGGAGTATTGCATAACATGGTTGTTGGCTGCTGTTGCTTGATGCTACTGTTGGTGGTGGCTGCTTCTTGCTGCTGTCTGCTGGAAGCTCTACAACATTGCAACCTTCAAGGCACCTACTGGATAGCTTGGCCCAACAATCAAATACGCTATGTATGGAGAATGGAGATGGCTACGACATCTGTAGTTGTACGCTCAAAACTTTAGGGCTTCAAAGACAAAGAGGCAAAGACAAAATTCGAATGTCCAAATTTTGAATTTGGACATGTTTTTTTGGTTAAAACTTAATATATATATTTTAATAAAATTTAAAATATTATTTTAATAAAATTTAAAATATTATTTTAAATTTAGTTAATAAAATTTTGGTTTTTCGGTACACTAATTTTTTTTACCGTTACACCGAATACTGAACCGAAAAATTAAAATTCTGAAAAAAAATTTGTAGAAACCGAACCAAAAATCTGAAAATATGAAACTAACAAAACTGAATTAATTTGGTTCGGTTTTTTGATTTTCTGGTATTTATGCCCACCCCTAGTCTAACATATCAAGTTTTACCAAGTCAACAAGAGTAACTCTATGAGACAAGGCAACATGACATTTTCTATAAACCCTCTTAGCCACAACAGAATCACCAATAGTGGTAGAGACAGAAAAAGTTTCTAATAACATTTATGTTTTCCTTTGTACCATTTCTTCAACTCTTGTGTCACTTTTGTCCATAAAGTTACTTAAAAAATATGTAGTATGAACTATAGAATTCGTACTCAATTGGGTGTTAAGAAGAAGAAGAATAGAGAACTTAGAAAATTTTTGGTTTAAAAATGTGAGAGAACCCCTCTATTTATAGCCAACAAAGGGTAGTATGAACAAGTGCTTATTATAGTGCCTTATCAGAAAAGTCACAATCTTTCGAAAATGCCACAAGTATTTGGAAAAGTCACAACCTTTCAAAAAAGTAACAACCCTTCGGAAAAGTCACAACTCTTTGGAAAAGACAAAACCTTTGGAAAAGTCACAATCCTTCAACGTGAAAATGTGTCTTCTTTAATATATTTTACATTATAATATAAACAAATATAGACTATGTACTAAATTAGGTGTTTTAAGAAGAACAAGAATAGAAACCTTAGAAAGTTTGTAGTTTAAAAATGCTAGAGCACTACTCTATTTAAAACCAACAAAAGTAGTATGAACATTTGCTTATTGTGCCTTATAATAAAAGAGACAACTCTTCAGAAAAGTTACAACTCTTCAGAAAGGTCACAACTCCCCAAAAAGTTACAACTCTTTAGAAAAGTCAGAACCCTTCAAAAAAGTCACAACTCTTTGAAAAAGTTACAACCCTTTGGAATAGTCGCAACCCTTCTAAAAAGTCACAAACCTTTAAAAAGTTCACAATTCGTCGGAGAAGTCACATCTTTTTGAAAAATCCACAACCTTTTGAAAAATTCACAACTCTTTGAAAAAGTCTCAACCCTTCAATGTGAAAAGGTGTATGCTTTTAATATATTTTAAATTATAAATATTTAATTAAATGTAATATAATATAAAATATAAAGATATATTAAATTGGATGTTTTTAGTTGGGGGGAGAGATAGATAGATAGATGTTATCATGTATTTTTCACATATTACTTCATAACCTTTCATATTCTTTAATAAAAAAGTTAAAATTTTCAATTACTACTTTCCTATTTTTTGTTGATGATTAATATAGGGAAAAGTTGGGGAGTCTCAATTATTAAAAGGGAAAAAGGACAAAGATACCCCCGAACTATCATAAATGGTATGCAAATACCTCTGTCATACTTTTGGGACATTGGTGCCCCTGCCATCTAAAAACTAGAGCATATATGCCCTTCACTCTAACAGAAGACTGAATAGGGACATGTGGCACAATCTTATCCATCAATCGGATATTTAATAAATGTTGAATCTGTTAATAAAATTATGAGAAAAACATATTTCAAGTCTAAAATTTTCATAAAAGAAAAAGCGGAAGTCTAGACTCTAAATCTCAACATACCCATCCATTACAATGTTTGAATGAAATAGGGCCTAGCCCATACAATATGTCCAAAAAGGGAAATATAAGAAATGAAACTACATCATGAGAAAAAGCCGTCCTCGAACCATGAGGACTCACCAACAAGCTCGGGATATAGACAAGTCCAAGCTTTAGCCACTAGAATGATCACCTTGAGAACCGGACCCTACACTTGGGAAAAATGTAGGAAAAGTAGGCATTAGTAAAAAAATGCACTAAGTATGATATGCATGCATGTAACCATTGTAAATATGCAAAAAGGGACATTTCATTTGAAAGTATGCATTTTAACAAGTTTAAAGATCATCATAAGGATAGTGGAAAAGCATAAGTCATAAACATAATCACCATATTCATAATCATCCTTAAAAGCCTTTGAAAACTCATATAAAAGATCCTTGACTAGCCATGTTTCTCAGGTAGTAATCTTTCCTTTCTTCCCCTTTCATCATGCTGGCCTAAGACGCATCTCATGGAGTTTTTCATGACCCAGAGGTATAGGAAGAGGGTTCTTCCCTTAATAAAAATAGTACCAAGATCGGAGAATAAAAAAGATAGGTCTTAATCTTCTCGAAAGCACTCTGCATAGTATAATTCATATTCTTTTTCATACTGTTGTAGGAATAAGCCTTAACCGACATAAGACCATGTGAGCTATACATGATCCCTCGGTGGTACCCGCATCGAAAAGGGTTGTCCTACTTGCCTAAGATAGAACCATACTCTTAGCTTAGGTGGATCCACTAGCTAAATAACCTAAGGGGGCACATAGTTTATGGGATAATGAGATTGCTACAAGAAAGTCGAACTCAACTATCGTAAAAGGTTATCATCTCATGAGACATACTTTGGGAACCCGAACTCAACTAGCGTAAAAGGAAGCCATTTGGAAGCGCGACTCAACTAGCATAAAAGCTTCCATTTCATATACAATATCCACTTGGTGGTAAGCATTAATTCCCACAGAGTACATATTAAGTCTTGACTTAAGTTCATATTCATGGAAGAATGTCTTGACACTTAATCCAACATAATTCATACGATAGCTCTTAGATCATGCGTGATAATAACCTTTCACCATCCATGTCTACATATAGATTCAATAGGTGAGAAATCCTTTCAACCTTAGAATCTTGATATTGTAAGAAAACCTTTCACATCATAGCATACTCATGCATAGGTTTGTATCTGATAACATCTCTTTCAACAACACAACAACTATATCATAATCATAGACACTTCACTCTCAAAGTGTTCTTAAAGCATATACATAAACTTCATAAAACATATATAGTATCATATTTTGCCCTTTCAAGGGTTAAAGCCTATATCCAATCAACACATCTAGAATTACTACATTAGACATGTATATCATCATAATTCAAGTAACCAAATCAGTACATGCATAATATCATAACATCCTTCTTTCATCAACAAACCCATATCACGATATCATAATTGGGAAATATGGGGATTTCATGGGTTCTTGAGGATACAACATAAAAACCATAAGAAATCACCAATTCAGACATAACATAACATAATTCAATCATTAGAATAGATTTAGAAAATAACCCATGACTTTGGAATCAAACCCTAACTTTTGGGGATTAATACTTTTTAAAATTGATATTTTGAAGGGACTCAATGGATGAATTCTATCCATAGATGAAGAGATTTCATACTGTAACAATGAAGCCCAATGAAATTGATGTGAAGAGCCTGGCTTCTTGTACCCTAGCTCCAACTTCCTTCTTCTTCTTCTTCTTTGAGTTTTCTAGAGAGAGAATTTTCGGAGAGGATGAACTTTTGGGAATTGATTTGCGTTGTAGGAAATAATGAGGTGAATGAGTGTAAATTTAGGTTAAAATAACTTATATAGGTATACAAAACTTAGGAAAAATGACCTCACTTAATACCCCTTTAAAAAGGAATTACCCAAAATAACCTCCACTTTAAGTGGAGTGTCCAGGTGCCACGAGGGGCTCCACGAGCCATGGTCATGATCACGAACCATGGTCCCCTTCGTGGACTTGAGGTTGTGGCTAGGCAACAAGAGCCTTTAGCCCACAAGCCCAAGGAAACTTCACGAGGGGCTCCACGAGTCGTGGTGCTTGCCACGAGCCGTGGTCCCTCTTGTGGGCATTGATGCAGTGGCTTGCTGCTTCCTTTCCACCCTCACAGACCCAGCTCTCCCCCATGATTCGTGGTCTTCACCACGATCCATGAAGTGGCTCATAAAGAGAAGCTTGTTTTGGGCAGTTTTTGGGAGGCTACTGCCTAGCCCACCACGAGCCCCACCAAAGTCCGTGGTCTGGACCACGAGCCGTGGTGGTGGGCATGGTAGGTGGGGCAGTGCCTATTCCAAGGTAGACTTCCCTAGCCCACTCCCTTGGCCCTTTCCCTTTTTTATTGACATTAACCCTCATGTTTAGCTCTAGTTTAGCATACTAATTTCCGGGGTGTTACAATCCCAAGAGGTGATGGTGTCCCTCGGTAACTTAACCAACCACTTAGTAGCTTCACCAATCAAGGAGAATGGAAACAACTTGAGAAAAACTGATTCTTGTGACACATTCTTGAATGAGAATGGACCACAAACATCCACGAAGCTTCGAATATGCTCATAGGGATCCTCATGAGCCAGCACCCCAAATAATCCTTTCAATTGTAGGAGCTGAAGCATCGTGCAAGTGATGTGAAAAATAGGATTCCCTTTAGCCGGAGGTAGACGTATTGCACCGACACCACCAAATTGGATTGGGTCATTCACATCATTAAGATTTCCAATATCGTCTTGATGGCCTACTTGGCTACCATTAATCCCGTATACGCTCATCTCTTCCTCTGTTCAACACAAACAACACAAAATAAAAACTAAAGTAAATCGATTCAGCTACAACCAAAAAGATCACAATTCAACTTCAATAAAAGAATTTTAAGCAACACCACTCCCTGGCATCGACGCCATTTTGATTGAACGTCTCAAGTACACCTTATCCAATTCTAGGTGCAAATGATCGTTAGTCAGTATAAAACAAAACGAAGAGTTGGGGTTGAACCCACAGGGAGTGGTACGTGTTCAAACTGAACTATGAGGTACAAATGTGATCTAATTAGTTATAGGAATATAAATTATCGAAAAAGACAAGTAAACAAGTCTAGGGGGTTGACATAAATGTGAAATGATGGGGTTTTGAAGTGTTAACTATCAGCTACATCACAAGCAAATTAGGGGAAACAATAATAGACAGAGGAACTTTCCGGATGTGATCGATTATAGGCAAATTTTACAAATTGGGTAATTGAAACTACTAATAAATAGCTAAATATTAGTGTGTAGGCTAGGCTATAAATGAAAGAGTTTTTTTCTGAAAAACAACTATATCGATACAAGCTATTTCTTTCAAACATCAACAAGCTTAGAAAATAAGAACAATCCACAACCTTAATACATCCTCTCTCTCTCTCAAGAAAGATGGATAGGACTGGGTTTAGAATTCGCTCTTTCGAGTTGAACCCACATCAACCCAATACCTACAAACCATTAATCAAAAGCTTTGTTTCCAAAACACCTCTCTCTCTCAAGCAAGCTAAGAACTCAAAAACTAGAATTGCATTTGCAACTACAATCCATAGATTAAAACACAACTAATGAGTAAACCCACTTCAATATAGCATTTAAATCAGTAATTAACAATACCCAAAAGCTGATTCAACCCATAATCACATGATCATACCCCAAGAATTAGGGTTTTATCTAAACATTATAAAAAGATAAAAACAATTACCAACTAATTAGCCATCAGTTGGGTAGTAGTCTCCAAGCCTTTACAATGTTTTCCAAAGGTTAAATTCAAAGATCCACTTGCAAATCTTCATGTTTGAGCCTCCAAAAAGCTTCAAATTCTACAATGGAACTCTAAATATCAAAAGAAAACTCTACTCGATGATTGCATGATAATGAATTTTCAATTCAAAACTCAATTTGTAGTTGCTCAAAATTTGGCTTGAAAAGCCATTAGGTGAGATAAGTCGGACTTGCCGAGTGGTTCGACGATCTGCCCTTTGCTCTCTTCCATCACCATTTTGCATTGGTTCTCAGCATCTCCAAGTCCTATAATTTTGGGCGATCCATTATGTTATCGCGGAACTGATCGATGATTCACCGACAGCCCATTTCTGTCACTGACTTGGTTTCTTTTTCAAGGCCGACACAGTGGAACTTTAGGCGAGCTAAAGAGCCACTCGACGAACCACCGAGTGGTCTTGGGGATCACCAAGCTAGCCTTTCTCCACTTCTTCAGCTTGTTTTGCTCTTTTTTGCCTGTTAGTGTCCTTACCTTACTCCTTAGCTCACATACCTGAAAATCAAGGTTTAACATCATTTTACAACACAAATTAGGCATTTGAGGACACTAAAACTATCAAACCAAAGCCCTAAATGAATCCAAATCTCAGACTCATCACCTGCTAAAAGGAATGCTGATCCATAGGATCAAGGGGTACCCAATTTACCAGAAGTGCAAACCCAAGGAGAGTTCACTAATGTTGAGTTCTGTGAAGCTATCCAGATGTTGAGACAAGTTGTGGCCAACCAAGTTGGGCAACAGAGAGAGATTCGACAAGATGTGGCTGATACGTCAAGGATTTGTGAGTTCAACTTCACCGATTAAAGTTTTATTGAGGATCCAGAAAACTTTGTGGAAGAGTTGTATAAAGTTTTTGAGGTTATGCATGTTGCTGATGATGAGCGAATGGAGCTAGTTGCATACCGACTGAAGGGTGTTGCTAGAGAATGGTTTGATCAATGGAAGAAGAGTAGAGCGAAGGGTGCACCAATTGTTAGTTGGGTTGTGTTCGAAGAGGCATTCATGAGGGGTTTCTTTCCACGTGAACTGTGACTAGCAAAGGTAAGGGAATTTCTCACTCTTAAGCAAGAATCCATGAGTGTGCATGAGTACAACCTCAAGTTCACCCAACTTTATTGTTATGCTCCAGAAATGGCTACTGATATAAGGAGCAGAATGAGCTTATTTGTGTTTGGGTTGTATCGTATGTTAAGCAAAGAGGGTAAGGTTGATAGGGGACATAGGCATAGTAAGGCTGATGATTCATGTGCAGCAGGTTGAGAAAGATAAGTTGAGAGAGACAGAAGATTTCTGAAATAAGAAAGCTAAGACAATAGAAAATGAGTTTGGGCAGCAGAAGAGTAATGCAAACCGGTCTTCTTTTCAACACAAGCCAAATGGATCTGATCCATCATATATTAGTGCACTGCACGAAGGAACATAGGTGAGTTCAAGAATCAGAGTTTGTAGAATTTCAGAGCTAGACCTGCACAGTCTTATGGTAGTGTGGCACAGGGAAGTAATGGGACTCTTGCATGTGCTAAGTGTGGTAGGACCCACTCAAGAGTGTCTCGTGATGGTTCCACTGGGTGCTTCAAGTGTGGTCAAAATGGTCACTTTATGAAAGAGTGCCCTAAGAACAGGCAGGGTGGTGGTAATGGGGGCAATAAAGCCCAAGCTTCTTCAGTGGCTCCGCCAAATAGATCTGCACCTAGAGGAGCTACTTAAGGGACAAACGGAGGAGCAAACTGTCAGTATGCTATCACCAGTCGCCAAGAGCAAGAGAATTCTCTAGATGTTGTACTGGTATGATCAAAGTCTTTAATTTTAATGTATATGCTTTGCTAGATCCAAGAGCAAGTCTATATTTTGTGACTCTTTATATTGCTATGAATTTTGATATTCTTCTTGAGCAACTTCTTGAGCCCTTCCGTGTTTCTACACCTGTTGGTAAGAGAGAGAGTTTATCGTGATTGTGTCATTTTTGTCAATCACAAGGACACCATAGACTATTTAGTCGAGTTAGAGATGGTAGATTTTGGTCTTATTCTAGGTATTGACTAGCTTCATGCCTGTTACGCCTTAGTTGATTGTAGAACTCGGGTAGTTAAGTTCCAGTTTCCTAATGAGCCAGTTGTTGATTGGAGGAGTAGTTCAGCAGTGCCTAAGGATAATTTTATTTCGCACCTTAAGGCAAGAAAGTTACTTTCCAAGGGGTGCATCTATCACTTAGTTCGAGTTAACAACTCTAGTGTTCAGACACCACCTATTCAGTCAGTTCCAGTTGTGAGTGAGTTTCCAGAAGTCTTTTTAGATGATCTTCCCAGAGTCCCTCCTAAGAGAGAAATAGAATTCGGTATAGATATTCTTCCCTATACTCGCCTTCTCTCTACTCCGCCATATAGAATGGCTCCAGCTGAGTTGGAAGACTTAAATGAGCAGTTGAAAGATCTTCGTGAAAAAGGTTTCATTCGACCAAGTGTCTCACCTTGAGGCACTTCAGTCTTATTTGTGAGGAAGAGAGATGTTCTCTTAGAATGTGTATAGATTACCGCCAATTGAGCAAGGTTACTATCAAGAATAAGTATCCTCTTCCGAGAATTGATGATCTTTTCGATCAACTTCAGAGTGCCACTTTTTTTTCTAAGATAGACTTCACATCTGGCAATAATCAGTTGAGAGTAAAAGAAAATGATATTCCTAAGACAACATTCAGGACCCACTATGGTCATTATGAGTTTCTAGTCATGTCTTTTGGTTTGACTAATGCTCTTCCAACGTTCATGGACCTTATGAACAGAGTGTTTAAGCCTTATCTAGATATGTTTGTTATCGTATTCATTAATGACATTCTCATCTATTTTAGGAATGAGGAGGATCATGCTAGTCACCTAAGAGTAGTTCTCCAAACTCTAAAGGATAAGGAGTTGTATGCCTAATTTTCTAAGTGTGAGTTTTGGCTTGAGTCAGTGTCATTCTTAGGCAACATTGTTTTAGGTGATGGGATTCCAGTTGACAATCAAAAGATTGAGGCAGTGTAGAACTGTCCTAGAACTACATCTTCAACTGATATTAGGAGTTTGTTGGGATTGGATGGTTATTATAGAAGGTTTGTCAAAGGGTTTTAATCTATTTCATCCCCATTGACTAAGTTGACTCAAAAGATAGTTAAATTTCAATGGTCGGAAGCTTGTGATAAGAGCCTTCAGGAATTGAAAATTAGGTTGACTAATGCCAGTATTGACCATACTAGAGGATACACAAGGTTTTGTTGTATATTGTGATATGTCCAGAGTTAGACTGGGTTGTGTTTTGATGCAGAATAAAAAGGTTATAGATTATGACTCATGACACCTTAATATTCATGAGAGAAATTACCCAACCCATGATCTAGAGTTGTGTGCTGTAGTATTCACTTTGAAAATATGGTGTCACTATCTTTATGGTGTTCATGTAGATGTGTTCACTGATAACAAGAGTCTCCAGTATGTATTCAGTCAGAAAGAGTTTAATCTCATATAGAGGAGGTGCTTGGAGTTACTCAAAGATTATGACATGAGTATTCTCTATCATTTAGGTAATTCTAATGTTGTTGCTGATGCCTTGAGAAGGTTGTCTATGGGTAGTACGTCCCATGTTGAGGAATGAAAGAAAGAGTTAGCCAAAGATGTGCACAGACTTGCAAGATTGGGAGTCTAGTTAATGGATTCCAATGAAGGTTGAGTGGTAGTGATGAATGTGGTTGAATCATCACTAGTGTCCGAAATGAAAGAGAAACAAGACCAAGATCCTATTTCGCTTGAATTGAAGGAAAATGTTCATAAGCAGAAAATGATGCCTTTTGAACAAGGGGGAGATGGTGTATTGAGGTACCAAGGTAGATTGTGTGTACCAAGGGTGGATGAGCTCCAAGAGAGGAACATGGAGAAAGCTCATAGCTCCAGATACTCCATCCATCTGGGTTCCACAAAGATGTATCGTGACTTGAGAGAAGTCTATTGGTGGAATAGTATGAAAAAAAGTATTATAGAGTTTATTGGTAAGTCCCAGAATTGCCAACAAGTCAAGGTAGAGCACCAGAGGCCCGGTGGTATGGCTCAAAACATAGAACTTCCAGAATGAAAGTGGGAGATGATCAATATGGATTTTATTACTGGTTTACCGGGGTCTCGCGGGTAGCATGATTCGATTTGGGTGATTGTAGATTGAATGACTAAATAAGCCCATTTCTTACCTTTAAAGACTACTTTTTCTGTAGAAGATTATGCGAAGTTATACATTCAAGAGGTAGTCAAGCTTCATGGAGTTCTGTTGTCTGCCATTTCAGATAGAGGTGTGCAATTCACCGCACAATTTTGGAAGTCTTTCCAAAAAGTTATAGGTTCCAAGGTGAACCTTAGTACTGCTTTTCCTCCCCAGACTGATGGTCAAGCAGAGCATACAATTCAAAATTTAGAGGATATGTTGAGGGTGTGTTTGATCGATTTCAAGGGTAATTGGGATGATAACTTACCTCTCATCGAGTTTGCTTACAACAACAGTTACAACTCTAGCATACAAATGGCTCCATACAAGGCTCTTTATGGGACAAGATGTAGATCTCCTATTGGATGGTTTGAGGTTGGTGACGCTGGATTGATAGGACCAGACATGGTTCATCAAGCTATAGAGAAGGTGAAGATTATTCAAAAGAGGTTGAAAACAGGGCAAAGTCTTCAGAAATCCTATACTAATGTTAGGAGAAGAGACTTAGATTTTGAGGTGGATGATTGGGTTTACTTGAAGGTTTCACCCATGAAGGGTGTTACATGGTTTGGCAAGAAGAGTAAGCTTAGTCCCCGATATATTGGTCCTTAAAGAATATCCAAGAGGATCGGCAACATAGCTTATGAGTTGGAGCTACTGCACGAATTAGTAGCAGTCCATTTGGTGGTTCACATTTCAATGTTGAAAAAGTGTATGGGTGATCCTTCACTTATTATACCGACTAAAGATATTGGTATTAAGGACAACCTACTTATAAGGAGATTCCCGTTCAAATTTTGGATCGTCAGGTTCGCAAGTTGAGAACCAAGGAGGTTGCATCAGTAAAGGTTTTATGGAGGACCAATTTGTTGAGGAAGCTACTTGGGAGGCTGAGGAGGATATGAAGAAGAGATAGCCATTCATAATCTTGATTGTTGGGGCTTCGATGAGTTCTTGAGTTGAAAGTTCATGATTTGAGAGTTGGTTTGAGTAGATCATCGTGTACTTTGGTTGAGTATTTGAATCTAAGTGGTTAGGGAAGAAGCCATTCGATTCTAGGTGAGTTAGGATCTAAAAACGAGAAAAAAATTGTTAGAGATTTCTGGGCTGGGCTGGCGCGTCGCCCCAGCAGTGCGCCAGAAACTTCCTTCTATAGTTTATGGATGGCGCCTCACGCCACTAAGTGTGCCAGGGTCGCCTGTCCTGACCTGTTTTCAGTCTAGTGATCCATCTGAGTTCTTTTAAATTGTACCTTTACTCCCTATCGATTCTAACTACTCGAAACTACTTCTAAACATCTATAAATTATTCATAACATATATCATAACCATGAATCCATAATTCAAATTCATGGTAGTGCTAAAAGTCAAGTCTTGAGAGTTCTTTCGAGTCTTTTGCAAACCTTTTAAAACTTGTTTTAAGACTAGAGAATTTGAGTTTAAGGAAGAGTAGAGTTGAGTTCATTTTCTTTAAAATGATATATGGGAACTAAGTATTCCCAAGAGTAAATGTTTTCACATTTAAGCAGAGAGGAAACACTGATTTCCAAAAGCGTTTTCATGAGCAGTTTTTAGTATTATCTCTTTTAAGTAATAATCTCAAAGTTGAGGAAGAGGGAATGTTTTTCTTTAAAAACATATAAGCTAACTATATTTTAGGATCAGTATTGAGAACCGATATGGGGGAGAGTTCATACAATTCACAGCCCCCATAAACCATGTAGCCAACGTGGGTAGAATTGGTCATACTTTTTAGATGATTTCTTATTGCTTTGTAGCATATACTAGTGGATCCACTTGGTGAGTAGGTTCAATACCCCGACAAAATATAGAACAATTTAGGAAACGCGGGCTAGACGTTGTATCATCACATAGCTCATAGTGATGGTTGTCGGTTAGAGAATCTCCCACAGAGTTATTTTGTATCTTTATATACAAACTGAGTTATATTGTATTTTTCAATACATTGAGTTTCTATCTACTGTTTTAAAAGCTTTCTTTATATTTGCATTATTGTTATTGCTCTTAGACTGAAAGGAGTTGAGTTGAGACGAGGTAAGTTGTTTCTTCAGTTCCAGTATAAGCTTATTTCATGTTTTAGAATTCGCCTCACATGCTCGTACATTCTATGTATTAACGCCATTTGGCCTGCATCTTTTATGATGTAGATACAGGTAACCAGGATCAACATCCAGTGCTTCGTTGATCCATTCAAGCTCCAGAGTTGTTTGGTGAGCCTCATTTTTTCAGAGGATCCCATTATTATGTTTTGTCATTTTAGTTTGTTAGGATGAATGGGGTCTTTTTCCAAAATCCCTCATAGTATTAGAGGCTTCATATATAGATAGAAAGTAGTTCATGAGTCTTGTTCATTTTAGTTGTTATGTTCTAGACTTGAGTTGCCGTTTTGGCCAGTCAATATTTCTTTAAATATTCTGAGTTAGTTATTTTGAGTTAAAGCTTTACTTTTTGAAGTCATCTTATGTTAAGTAAGTCTTCCGCTGAGAGTTGAGCTAGGCCAAGGGTTTGCTTGGGGCCAGCAATGGTTCTCGAGTGCCAGCCACATCTAAGGTGTAGATTCGGAGCGTGACATAATTATTGACTTAGAAGCTCAAAAAATGTAATTTAAAGAAAGGAGGGTGAAAGTTAGGTGTCAACAACTTGTACACGTGACAACTAGGTTTTAGGGTGTTAATAGAATGAATAAGTTCTCGCTTTATCTTGTTCTTTCTTTATCTTTTCGCATTTCTTTCGTTTTGTTGGATTGGGGATGAGTTATGTTTGTGGGAATAAACAAGTGTGATCACGTTCATTTTTTGGTCATGAAAGAATGACCCACTCCACACTCATATAAGTTCATCAATCAAGTGTATTATTTAAAGCAATACACCACGTATAAAGGATATGAATTGGATTAAGATTTTAATCAACCTCACTTTTCCTTGCAGTACTTTTTCACTATATTCATACACCATGACATATTTTATGGTGCACCTCTTAATCAACTAATGACTAATTATTACTCATATGAACCGAATTCATGGGATCTCCAATCACATAGGTAAAGTTACCATCATTGCCATTTTTCTTAGACAGATAAAAGTCTCATTCCCCTCGATGTTTTAGATGTTACTCTCCCTTGCAAAGGTTTAGTCAAAGGAAATTATTCACATAATCTATGGTAATTATTCCACCTCTTACATATGTTTTATCACGTTATGTCTCAAACATATATGTCTATTTTCCCATTAAAAGATTTATTTTTTTTCTATTGCTATCGTTGCTTGAAAATCACAATGTATCGATACATAAGGAGTTGATTTTATTCCAATTGGAATACTTGCTAAAAAGTTTCTCAACCACCCAACCTCGCTAACAACCAACTTTAATGCAACAAATTCAGATTCCATAGTTAATCAAGCAATCATGGTCTATTTGGTTGATTTTCATGTTTTGGCACCCCTACCAAGGATAAACACATCCACTAGTAAATTTTGTCTCATATGAATCAGAGATTCAATTAGCAACAATGTATCCTTCTAGTACAATGGGAAATTCACTATATTTAATACCATAGTTCACAGTACCTCTCAAATATTTCAAGTCTTGTCAATTCATTATTAGGAATATGAGTATTGCTACTCAACATAAGCTACATTTGGTCTAGTGAAAATCATCAACTACATTAGACTATCAATTATTTGAGCATATTTATTTTGAGTAATAGCTTCTTCAAGATTTTTTTTCAATTTGATATTAGCATCAAAATGTTCAAACTTTTGATGAATTTTTTTCAAATAATATCCTTGAGTTAAAATAAAATCATTGTTGTCTCTAATTGTTTTCATGCCTAAATAACACTTGCTTCTTTCATGTCTTTCATGTCAAAATTAGAAGACAAAAAAGATATGGTCTCATGTATGACATTAATTCTAGGACTAAAAATAAGCATGTCATTCACATAAAGGCATATGATTACACAAAGACCATCAACAAGTTTTGTATAAACACATTTATCTACTTTAACATATGTAAAGTCATGACTTGACAAAACTTGATCAAATTCTACATTCCATTGATTCAAAGCATGTTTTAGATCATATAAAGACTTAATTAATTTACTAACTTTATATTTTTGACCTGTCATTACACAACCTTTGGGTTGGTCTAAATATATTTCTTCATCTAAATCACCATTTAAAACACAGTTTTAAAATCCATTTGGAATAAATAATTTATGAATTGGTGCAAATCAAATAAAACATGAATAGAGGAAATTCTAGTTACCATAACATGAGTATCAAAATAATCAACATTTTGTTTTTGAGCTGATCTTTTAGCAACAAGTCTAGCTTTAAATTTATCAATAGAATCATCAAAGAAATATTTTCTTTTGAAAATCCATTTACAAACAATGAGTTTAGTTCCCAGGGGGTACTAACTCCCAAGTATTATTTTGTAAAATGGAATATATTTCAGATTTAATGGATTCTTTCAAATGAAGAGCATTAGGAGAAGAAACTTCTGCTGAAAAAGTTAAAGGATCATTATCAACAATATAAGTGTAAAAATCGCCAATATTCTACCTTTTATTTCTCCTCAATTCCACACTTCCAACAACATTTTGAAAAATAGGAACACTAGAAGTATTTTCCTTTTGAGAAGTAAAATCATGAAAAATATTTAAGTCTTCACAGGAAAAATAATCTATGGTAATTATTCCACCTCTAACATATGTTTTATCACGTTATGTCTCAAACATATATGTCCATTTTTTCATTAAAAGTTTTTTTTTGCTATAGCTATCGTTGCTTGGAAATCACAATGCATCGATACATAAGGAGTTGCTTTTATTCCAATTGGAATACTTGCTAAAAAGTTTCTCAACCACTCAACCTCACTAGCAACCAACTTTAATGCAACAAATTCATATTCCATAGTTAATCTAGCAATCATGGTCTGTTTGGCTAATTTTCATGTTTTGGCACCCCCACCAAGGATAAACGCATCCACTAGTGAATTTTGTCTCATCTGAATCACAGATTCAATTAGCAACATTGTATCCATCTAGTACAACGGGAAATTCACTGTATTTAATATCATAGTTCATAGTACCTCTCAAATATTTCAAGTCTTATCAATTCATTCAAATTATCATTATTAGGAGTATGAGTATTGCTACTCAACATAAGCTACATTACGCCTAGTGAAAATTATCAAATACATCAGACTACCAATTATTTGAGCATATTTATTTTGAGAAATAGCTTCTCCAAGATTTTTTTTTCAATTCGATATTTTGCATCAAAATGTTCAAACTTTTAATGAATTTTTTCCACATAATATCCTTGAGTTAAAATCAAATCATCATTGTCTCTAATTATTTTCATGCCTAAAATAACACTTGCTACTTTCATGTTTTTCATGTCAAAATTAGAAGAAAAAAAAGTTATGGTCTTAGGACTAAAAATAAGCATGTCATCCACACAATGGCATATGATGGCGCAAAGACCATCAACAAGTTTTGTATAAACACATTTATCTACTTCAACATATGTAAAATCATGACTTGACAAAACTTGATCAAATTTTACGTTCATTGATTCAAAGCATATTTTAGATCATATAAAGGCTTAATTAATTTACTAACTTTATTTTTTTGACCTGTCACTACACAACCTTTGGGTTGCTCCAAGTATAAACATAGTTTTAAAATCCATTTGGAATAAATAATTTATGAATAGGTGCAAAATCAAATAAAACATGAATAGAGAAATTCTAGTTACCATAGCATAAGTATCAAAATAATCAACATTTTATTTTTGAGTAGACCCTTTAGCAACAAGTCTAGCTTTAAATTTATCAAAAGAACCATCAGAGAAATATTTTCTTATGAAAATTCATTTACAACCAATGAGTTTATTTCCCAGGGGTAAGTCAACTAACCCCCAAGTATTATTTTGTAAATATATTTCGGATTTAATGGATTCTTTCAAATGAAGAGCATTAGGAGAAGAAACATCTGCTGAAAAAGTTAAAGGATCATTATCAAAAACATAAGTGTAAAAATCACCACTATTATATCCTTGACCTTTTACTTCTCAATTCCACACTTCCAGAAACATTTTGAAAAATAGGAACACTAGAAGTATTTTCCTTTTGAAAAGTTGAATGATGAAAAATATTTCACTCTTTACCGGAAAAGTATCTTCAAAAAAGTCAGCATTTTTTGTTTTAACTATAGTATTGTGTTCAATCACATCGTTATTAATTACAAAAAATCTATATGCAACACTATTATCAGTATAACCGATAAACATACAATTAGAAGTCTTGGACCCATTTTTTCTTTTCTTAAGGTCAGACAACATAATCTTAGCAAGGCACTCCCACACTTTCACATATTTCAAATTAGGAGGACAACCTTTCCACAGTTCATAAGTGATTTTTCTAATTTTCATGTAAGGAGTTCTATTTTGTAAATGACAAGCAAAAAAAATAAAAAAATAGCTTCACCCCAATGATTATCAGGTGCATATGCATAACAAACATATAATTCATCATTTATTTTAAAGCCCTACTTTTATTCCTTTCAGCTAATCAATTTTATTTTATTTAGTATGGAGGATTAACTTCATTAATAATCTCTTCTTCTTCACAGTAATCAATAAGAAAAATATATTTGCCACCTCTATCAGATATTACTCTTTTGATCTTCCTATTAAGTTGATTTTCTACTTATGATTTATATAATAAAAACACTTCAAAAGCCTCATTTTTATCTCTCAAGAAATACACTCACGTATATCAAAAAAGAAGTCATCAATAAACACATTTTTTGCAATCTAGAAATCGAGAGAAATTTGTGGAAAGAACTCGTGCGGCGCTAAAGTGAAAGACGACAGAAGAAAGAAGAAATAGAGTTAGATTTTCTTTCTAAAGCTTAGTTTGCATTGTTTCATCACAAAATCCATTTTTAGGAATGATTGTTCTAAGTGTGAAAAAGCATTTCTGAAGTTTGTAACAAGAAGTGAGTTTGGCTTATTGGAGAAAAGAGTGCACAACTGTAGTTAGTTAGTGTAAGTGACAAGAAGTCGGTTTGGCTTCTTGGAGAGTAGCGTATACGATTATAGTTAATTGCGGAATAATTTGAGTGAACTTTTGAGGTGAGGTAATACAGCTAGTCCCTTTGATTATTGAGTTGTAATCTAAAGTTTCTCTTTGATTATAGTGAAGTTGTGGTGTGTTTTTTCTTCCCTTGAGAAATGAGTGTTTCCAGGATAAACTTGTTGTTCTGTTTATTGCATTTATTCTCTACAACGTTTAAACAAGAACATGTTCAGGTTCTTGTTTAGGTGGTTAAGGTTTATTGAATTTGTATAGAATAAGTTTTTTCAATAATAAAAGGTTTACACCTGAAAAGGATTGAAGACTTCACCACCAACTGCACAAGAAGGGAATATCTCAAACAAGGATTGCACTATTCAACGAAAAATACTATGGATGGTGGAAAAACAGAATGATGGATCATCTAGTAGGAGAAAATCATGTTCTATGGGAGTTATTCTGGATGGTCCCACCATTCCTATGAAAAACGGTACAAATGTAATAACTTAGGTTGCAAAGGTGGAAATGAATGGGATGTTTTTGATAGTTAGTTATTAAGAACAATGTGAAGGCCAAGAAGGTCCTAATATGTGGAATCGGTCCAGATGAGTATAAACGAATCTCTTCATGTCCAAATGAAAAAGTAATATGGGAAACTTTACTGACAACCCATGAGGGAACAACTAAAGTCAAGAAATAAAAAATGGATAACTTGAAAAGACAGTATGAGTTCTTCTAAATGATAGATGGCGAAACAATTCAAGACATGCATACAAAGTTCATGACTATTGTAAATGAAATCTACCCATTAGGAGAAGTTATTCCACATGGAAAGGCAGTTAGAAAACTTTTGAGTGTTCTTCCTTAATCTTGGGAAAGAAAAGTGGAAGAAATTACTGAAGCATGTGATCTTGATACTCTAATCATGGATGAACATATAGGAAATCTCATTACTTATGAACTCAAGAAGAATCAAGAAAATTAAATTGGAGGAAAGAGAAAAGAGAAGAACCTGCTTTTCCAGGCAACAACATCGGATGACTTCGAGGAAGAGAACATTCCACTGATGACTAAAAAGTTCTCGAGAATGCTGAAGAGAGGTCAAATGAATTAAAGGAGAAACTTTTATAAGATGACAGAGAAATACATAAGAGATCAGGTATGTCACAAATGTGGAAGCCTAGATCACTTCATCAAGTTTTATCCTCTATGGGTGTGGAGCATAAGAAAAACAATCCAGAGAAACCAAAAGAGGTTAGAGGTGATCATTTTATTTCCATAAACAGAAGGATGACAAATTATGAAGTAGATGTCTCTGTGAAAAAGTCTTTTGCTGCCATGGGTAGCTCATCAGAAGACGAATTTGAGGAAGGAGAACTTGGGAATCAATTCGTACTTGCAATAGAAGGGAAAAATAAATATGAATTCTTTGTACTAATGGTCATAAATGAATGTGATGAGAAAAAGAACATAAGTCAATAAATAGAGACAATCATAGCGTTAACTGCAGGAACTGATTTTGAGGAAGAAGAGGAAGATGGCAAGTGGTCTAGGTAAGTTTTGATAATCTTCATCTTTACTCAAAAATAAAATTAGGGTCTCTACTTTGTACTCTTATCGATGAATATCAATCAACCTTCAATAGAAATGTGATGGAAGAATATGCATCCTTAAGAGAAGAAAATCAGATTCTTGAAAATTTTAACCACATTCTTTAGGAGAAAATTAACAAGCTAAATACCTCCAGTAATGAGAAAGAAATTCAAAACAATGCTCACATGGCTCTAGAGGATTAAATAAAAGAGCTCAATACAACTAAAAGAAATGAAGATCTCCACAAAGAACTGCATGAGATCGAGGTGGAATTACAAAATAAAAAGAGACGGACAAAGTCCTCCATAATTCTTGATAATATAAAAAAGGGTCAATCCTCTACTAATCATGGAACATGGCTAAATAAGAAGCATGCTAAAATTGATTACCCTAAAATAGCTTCTTTGTGCTCTTATTGTGACCAATCTGGACATAATAGACTTATGTGCAAAATGAAGTTTCCTCCCTTGACAAGAACTTAAGCTGTCTGGAAAAACTTTTGGACAAGGGATCCCGAACTAGTTCCCAAATCCAAGGCCTTACCTAAGTGGGCCATGAGAAATCTGATTTATCCTTTCACTAACAAATAGGGACCCAAGTGAATTTGGGTACCCAACACTAATCTTTAACAGATTGTGCAGGAATCGGTTTGAAGAAAACAAAAGAAATGATATATGGATAGCGCATGCTCCAGACACATAACATGCGACAAAAATAATTTCCTCTCACTGAGTTATTTCAAAGGCAGAAGTGTAGCCTTTGGAAACAGAAAGACTAGAGAAATAAAGGGAATTGGAAAAGTAGGGCCTACTCACTCTCAAGCAATAAACAATGTGTACTATGTTAACGGTCTGCAACACAATCTTTTAAGTGTGTCTCAAATGTGTGACAAAGTTAATAATGTACTATTTACCTCAACCGAATGTAGACTGATAAACTTAATAATAGAAACCTGGTTTTTATGAGACCTAACAGGCAATCCCTCAAGTGCCTGAATGCATTTTCAGAAGGATCTCTACTATAACACAAAAGATTAGGACATACAAGTTTTTAAGTAATGAATAAAATTGTATCAAAAGACCCAGTAGAAGGGATGCCTACTCAAAGATTCAATTAAGATCAGGTTTGTGGAGCATGTGCACAAGGAAAGCATGTGAAGTCATCTTTTAAACCAAAGGTGATGGTAAGCACAACGAAACCTCTAGAAGTTCTTCACATGGATTATGTGGAACAATGTGAATTCTAAGTCTATGAGGAAAAAGGTATGTCATTGTTATTGTAGATGATAACACTAGATTTACATGGACTCTATTCCTATCCTCATAAGATGAAACATTTGACATGTTTGAAGCCTTTGTTAGAAAACGGTACAAAAGAAATTAAAATGTGACTATCTAGCATCCACTCATATCATGCAATAGACTTTGAAAACTCAAAATTTTTGAAATTTTGCGCCAAAAATTGTGTAGATCGTAACTTTTATGCACCAAGAACACCACAAAAAAATTGTGTGATTGAGTGTAACGACAGAACTCTGGAAGAGATTGTGCTAACCGTATTGATCAGCAACATTCTCCCAAAGGCCTATTGAGTAGAGGCATTAAATACCGCCTGCTACCTAGTCAACAGATGTATGACTCGATCAATAATGAACAAAACACCATATGAACTACTCAAAGGCAGAAAACCAAACATGGCACATCTCAGAGCTTTTGGATGTTTTTGTTATGTACACAACAATGGCAACAATGCACTAGAAAAGTTTGATGCTAAAAGCGATGGAGGAATATTTCTTTGATATTCATCACACATTAAAGCTTATAAAGTCCTTAACAAAATAAAAAATCATGTTGAAGAAGTGCACATGATATATTTTACAAAGCTAATCAAATGGCTGAGAAAGATTTGCAGGTTCGTTTCATAAATATATGATTGGCAGAAAAGAAACACAACATTGGAAATGGATCTGATAATGATGAAGAAGTGGTTCCTTCCAAAGAATCTATTCAAAAACCTGCACTTAAAGTTCTGTGGCACCATATGTTGCATGAAGAAACAATTAAAAGGAAGCATGTTCATCTCTCTGGTAAATGCACCATATGTTGAAACAAGTAACTAGAAATACAAAATTTCTCATCAAGTCAAAAAATGTATCACCCCTCTTGATTTAGGGATTCAAACTAGGTCTGAGGAACTTGTGTGCATTCTCAACATACTTATCCTTGATAGAACATCAAGGAAGCACTTCTAGATACAAATTGAATTGTTGCCATGCAGGAGGAACTGAATCAGTTTGAAAGAAGCAAAGTGTGGAACTTGGTTCCTAAACCTCCAAATAGAACTGTCATTGGAAATAGATGAGTGTTTAGGAACAAACTTGATGATTAGGGACAAATCACTATAAATAAAGCTAGACTAGTAGTGCAAGGATACATCAAGAAGAGGTAACCCTTGTTGACTGCTCCTACATGTTTGATGACAATCCTGCTCCTAAGACGACCTGGTAGTAAGGCACAAGTGATTTCTAATCTTAATGCTGCAAGGGGTCAGATTTGGGTTCTTCAGGATGAGGTTTACACTCTGCGGGATGCTCTTGTGGAATCTCAAGGGGAAGTTACCAAATTGAAGGACTAGTTTCTTCTCCAACAGTAGGAAATCAATGCTCGTATGGATACTCTGTTACAACTTCTTGCTCCAACCTCTTCCTCAGTTTTTCCTCCCCCAAGCACTGGACCTTAATAACTTTTTGCGCGCTATCATTGAGCTTCTTCGTGCTTCTCTTTAAGACAATTATGTTTTGGTTGTATTTTTGTACGCATGTCACACTCTGTTGGTGCCTGGTTTGGGCTTAATCGATGTTCTTCTTGAATGACTGTATCTCTTGTCTCTATATGATTGATTATTTATCTAACTCTTTGGATGGCTATTATCCTTATATTGTGAATCACACGTACATCTAGATTTGTTATTGTTGTCATTCTTGTCTTTGAGTTTGTTTTGATTTCTTTTCTAGTTTTCTTATTCTTACCTTCTTTTTGATATGTCAAAATGGGAATTTTTTGTTGTTGTGTTGACCTCATTACATCAACAGATATCTCAGGAGAAAAGCATATTTTGTCATCATCAAAAAGGAGGTGATTGATGAACCAACATTTCAATATTCTGATATATGTTTTGATATTGACAAACGTGAACAAGGATCACAAGGTTGTTCCAACAATGAGTTGAAAATAGTGGGAAAGACATAAATCCTTATTAAAAGTACAGACTTCTAAATAAGGAAAAGAAGTACAGAAGACTCCTTATAGGGAAATGAAAGATTTTTAAAGAAAAATAATAATTATTTTCCTTGTAGGATTCAACTAGGGTTTAATTCTCCCTTATAAAAGGATCGATTGACAAAGAGAAACAGAGTTTTGCAATCTAGAAATAGAGAGAACTTTGTGGCAAGAACTCATTTGGCACTAAAGTGAAAGGGCAGAAGAAAGAAGAACTTGAGTTAGGTTTTCTTTTTAATATTTAGTTTTCATTGTTTCATCTAAGAATCATTGTTTAGGAATAATTGTTCTAAGTGTAAAAAATAATTTGTGCGGTTTGTAACAAGAAGTCGATTTGTCTTCATGGAGAAAAGAGTGCACAAATATAGTTAGTTAGTGTAAGTAACAAGAAGTGGGTTTGGCTTCTTGGAGAGTGGAGTATGCGATTGTAGTAAATCGTGGAACAATTTGAGTGAACTGCTGAGGTGAGGTACTAGAATTAGTCCCTTTGATTATTGAGTTGTAACCTAAAGTTTCTCTTTGATTATAGTGAAGTTGTGGCATGGTTTTTCTTCCCTTGAACAAGCAGGGTTTCCACAATAAACTTGTTATTCTATTTACTGTGTTTATTCTTTCCAATGTTTACACAGGAATCTGGCTATTGTTTAGGTGGTTAAGATTTCTTCAAATAGTAGGCTTATTTTTTATTTTGGTTCTTGTATATATGTATCTCTCTAATTAAGAGTCTATATTTTCAATATCTATTATTTCATTTACTATTTACACTTCGATTTCATTTTTGTTTCTTTCTTTTTCTTTTTGTTTTATGTAATCAAGGGTGTTGCATTTTTGTTGCAATGCTAGAAGCTTAAACATTAATGGCATACTCGATTATCATACTAATCATGTTTTATAAACTCTTTCTCGAAACTCATCTTTAATTCCTCAAAATTCAGTTTAAAACTCAAGTGTTGGCTTTAAACAGATTCTCAAAATTTATAACTCAATTCATAGGTTTCATGTGGAATCATAATTATGAACGACTCAAATCAGGGATCTTAATAGCAATATGGAAACTCAATACTAAGAACTCAAGAACGCAAGAACTTAAGGACAGTACCCATCTCAAGAATACTCAATTCATAGGGTTCATGTTGAAATATAGACATGAACAAATCAACTCAAGAATCTTAATGCATAACATATATCATTTTAATACTTTGGAGTAGAATTTCAAAAAGCATAAAGAACTCAAGAACTCAAAATCAACTTATCTGAAGAATACTCAAATCTAGGGATAGAATCCTAGAGTTCTCTTTTACTGATATGAAAGTAGATGTAGGGCGTGAGGACGAACTATTCCAACACTATGATAGCCTTACATACCTGGAAGAACAAGATTCTTGAAGAATCTTGAAAAAGAACTTGGTTAGAAGCCTTGAAACCGTAGCTTGAAGGAAAAAAATCAAGAAAACCTTTCTTGAGATTTCATGAATTAGTTTCTTGAAACTCTATTGCCAAGAATTATAATTTTCATTAGTGATTCATAATTTTATGGAGGAATTTGATTTGGAAGGAATGGAATTCTTGGAGAAAAACTTACCTTGGAGAAGAATCGTGAAATAGAGTCTTCTACTTTGATTTTTCCTTAGGGATTTTTCTTAGAGTTTGAGAGAGAAGAGAATAATGGATTAAAAGATGGAAATAGGATTGTTTAGGGCTATAGGAGTTAAGAAATCCATTTTTAAGGTTTTCATAGTGGTATAAGGAGAAAAAAATTACCTTATTTAGAATTTTCCCGCGGCTAAAACGACCTGCACTACACCAGTTATTAAAATGGTCATAACTTTTTACTCAAAAATTGGATTGACACGAAATTGGTTGTGTTGGAAAGAGGATTGAAATACCTTTAATTTGATAGGTTATGGGCACCATAAATCTTTATATTCTAAGAGATATGGTCTTTTTAGATTGACCTAAGTAAAATCTTATGTCAAAACTTAATCTGTAAGGAAACTTTCAACTCTACTTTGTGCTAGGAGTTTCTAGTGACATTAATTGATATCCAGAATCATTCCCACACTACCTAATTTACCCTAACACCTAAGAAAAATTAAGACTCACTCAGTATGACCTTATACGCAATTCAAGAATGGTTTGGGATTAACTTAGAAATTTTCGGGGTGTTACAATATCTCCCCCTTGAGATCATTTGTCCTCGAATAATGGTTAAACTGAGCATGTAAGGGAAAATAGTTACTTTTACTATATTCTAGCTTAACTCAAACTCAAAAATTACTTAACATAAGGTGATTATTCTAATTTAAATCAGGAGATTCGGGTTCTATACTTTTATAAGAAATCGTATCCCAAGAATACTTCTCCCTATAACTACATTCAACCAACCTTGAGTCTTAATCAAGAACCACTTAATGCATCATGCATTCATCCACATGCTACCAACACCACATTCAAGCCTAGTACTATAACCACTCCATGGACTCCTACTAACCAATCTTATAAAAATTCCTCATTCTCTCTTCACTTCTATCAATAGAACTTTCATGCATCACTACCAGGAATTGACTAATTACACATAATAAAACCTTATCTCCTTCTTCCTCCATATTTATAACCTTTGGTGGAATAAACACACCATCACTATCACAACAAGAAATAACAATCATCTTCTCTATCATCACACAACTACAATCATCAACACCACTCTCAAAACTAAAAAGGATTACCGAAAGGACTTTGGGGCGAAAGATCATAAGCACGATTCATTTGAGAATTCTAATATAAGAATATGCATGACATAACATTATTTTGCTAGCCATTAAGAGTAAATCATAGATTTGTGAGACTGAACATACTGTGAGACATGATTACTTATATGAATAAGTTCACAACATGAGACTGATATCCATAGCTTTATGGAGTAAGATTGAGATCAATGGGCTAATGCATTTTAATTTCCCCTCATTCTGAAAACTGAGCATAGATGTGAATCTCTCTGAAGTGTATGAGCATAGGTCATGTACACAATTCCTATTTAAGAAACATCATCGTGGTGTTGAAATGACTGAACTTTGAGAAATATGCTAGAGTATGAATGGACTGATGTACCTCTACAACTCTTTCGGAAGACATAACTATCTCATTTTCAATACTTGACTTGATTTCTCATCTTATCATCTCCCCCTTAGGTCTAAAAGAAAATAATGGACCTGTTCCCTCATCTTTAAGCTGGTCTACATTCCCTTTAATACTCGAAAAGGCTTATCTCGTGGGAACAGAACTCTCAGTAAGCAGGTACTAAGACTATTTCTAAGACCTCTTTCTAAGATGCTTCTACTAATCTCTTCTCATTGGCTTATAAGGCCGTTTCATTTAACTCTTAAGGAGAAAAAAAAATTAATGCTTACCTCAGCCTATTCCACATTGAAAGCTCAAATATACTATCGAGGCACACATGAAAAATCATTAACTTAATTGGACCATCATCTGGTTATATAGAATCTAGGGTACACCTCTTAATGCTCCTGTTACTCTTATGACTTAGCCACATTTCACTACCCTCATCCAAAAGTTAAGATCTCTCACTTGTACCACTCATATTCATTGCAGCTAACATCCCAATTCCTCACCTACCCTATGTCAAGTCTACCATATCAGATCTCAAGACTAACATCATCACCCTCATGTTGCCATTTTTTTTATCACGACGCCCTTCTCAAATTCAACACCCAGATATCAATATGATTGCACGCTTACTATACTAACCTACAACTACTAAATAAAAATTAAGAAACAATAGTTCAGTAAGACCTCATCACAAGTAGTCAATTTTTATCTCTCAGTCTACATCCTTACATATTACTGCCACATTCCACTTCACAACTTAAGTACTTTTTACTCATTCACTATATATCATTGCCTAATTAATTATGTAACACTTTGAATACTATGGGCTCTCCCTAAAAATCATAAGCCTAGCTTAGATCTATCACCTCATGAATACTCCTTCTTTTCTATCCAGCACCTACACTTGGTCGTTACCAACACAATAACCTATTGACATAAACTCTTTTCAGGTTAAAGTATACTGTAACTCATCCATACTAGTAACTCTTACTATACCTTCTATCATGAAATCTACACAAAATTATTACTTGTTAGTCTACCCATAAGGGAAACCTCATCATTAATAACCTAATGTGTGCATGACTATAATAACATAGCTTGCCTAATCACTATCTCACTTTCTTAGATTACTGAACCTCTGCATGCATTCTTCTAACTTTGGGCACTCTTACTACTACCGCTTAAACTCTCACAACTCATAATATCTTTTCAGGTGAAAATACTACCCAAGCTCCAAAACACACTTTTACATACGAGTCTCAACTGAAACAAGGTTTAGAGAAAAATGTTTGAGAATACATCTCGCTTTTAGTTCGAAGGCACGATTCATATAAATAAGAGTGGATTCTTTTTAATCTCAACACTTAAGCTCACTCATGGGCTTATCTTAAGCCCCTCTATAGTCTCATGACTTTATCAAGACTTTTGTAGAGAGTAACTCATCGATAATGAACTGACTTTGCTTTTCAACTACCTTGAGTATGGAGGATGGTCAAATGAATCTAAGAAACGCATGAGTTTTTAAATTCCTTATGACACAGCTCTACTGCACGATTTAGAGTATGAAAGAAGAAAAACTTTTATTAAATGACAGTATTCCTTCATTTATAGAAGTGGGGCCCTCACAACTATAAATAAGATTCTACTTGACACGGCTTCATAGACACCCTAGGACACTTGAACCTGGCTTTGATACCAAGTTTGTCACGACCCGAGCCTACACCCTAGACGTGGCCGACACTCAAGAACCATTGTTGGTCCCCAAGCGAACCCTCATCCTGGCTAACTACAAGCGGAAGACTAACTTGGACATACATAAGCATCAAATTTAAATAAACATTTAAACACGATTTACTAAATCTCAAAACTTTTCTGAATATAATGAGTATGAAACACAAGTTTTAAATAAAATATCTGAAACTGAAAAAATTTCCAAAACTGTCTATCTATGAAGCCTCTGCTATTAAGGAAGGATGCCGGGACAAGACCCAGGACACCTCAAAACTACTAACTAAAAAGTAACTGTGAAGTCTTTTGGAATACAAAGAGGTTCACCAAAGCTAACTGGAGTGTAGAATGATCTCAACGAAACACCTGTTAATAATCATGAACACCTATATCTGCATAATAAAAGGATGCAAGTCGAATGACTTCAGTACATGGAATGTACAAGTTTGTAATATAGCTAAATAACAAATAACTGAAAGAAAGGACTACAATAGATAACAATGTACTCAAGTTGAATGACAAAAAATAAAGGAGTTAAATCATTTAAAGATTTAAAAAATACTTTCTCAACTCTGAACTCAACATAATAAGTGATATAATATAAATACACCTTTAACTATATTTAGGAGATTCTCTAACCGACAACCATCAGTATGAGCTACGTGATGATACAATGTCTCACCCACGCTGCTAGAACTGTCATATACCTTGTAAAGGTATATAACATCCTCAACTAAGTGAATCTACAAAGTTATGCTTAAAAGCAATAAGGAATCATCTAAAAATTATAACCCTTTACCCATGTTGGCATATTATGGGGGCTGTGAGTTGTTTGAACTCTCCCCCATATCGGTGCCCAATACTACTCCCAATAATATATACTCATGCTCATATGCTTAAAAAAACATAACTCTTCCTCTGGTTTGACATAATTCTCAAACTACCCTCTTAAAAGAGGTAATTGCTCTTGAAATAACTTTTGAACTCATAACTCATTTAGAAATCTCAATTTATCTTTTATCAATTTAAAAATTGATGCCTCTAGAAATACATAGTCCCCTTATACTCATACTTGAAAACTCTTTCTCAAAAACTTTTCAAAATCATATTATAATATGATAATTGATGACTCGGGAAGTCATACTGTATAAACATTGATGGTAAATCTAGATATCATATTACTCATACATTGATGGCATATTCAATTGTCATACTAATCATATTTTAGAAACTCTTTCTCAAAACACATCTTTACTTTCTCAAAAAGTCAGTTTAAAAACTCAAATGTTGGCTTTAAAAAGCTTCTTAAAATTTATAACTCAATTCAAAGGGTTCATGCGGATTATAGACATGAACGACTCAACTCAAGGATCTTAATAGAAATATGGAAACTAATTACTCGAAACTCAAGAATGCAATAACTCAAGGACACTACTCATCTCAAGAATACTCAATTCATAGGGTTCATGTTGAACTACAGACATGAGCGAATCAACTCCAGAATCTTAATGCATAACATATAGGAATTCAATAATTAGGAATAGCATTTCAAAAATAAACAGGAACTCGAGAACTTAAAATCTCAAGAATGATCAAATCTAGGGGTAGAATCCTAGATTTCGCTTTTACTGATTTGAAAGTAGATGTAGGCCGTGAGGACGAACTAGTCCAACACTATGATCGTCTTACATACCTTAAAGAACAAGGTTCTTGAAGAATCTTGAAGAAGAACTTGATTAGAAGCCTTGAAACCCTAGCTTGAAAGTAAACAATCAAGAAAACCTTTCTTGAGATTCTTGAATTAGTTTCTTGAAATCTCTATGGCCAAGATTTATGATTTTCATTAGTGATTCAGAATTGTATGGAGGAATTTGAGTTGGAAAGAATGGAATTCTTGGAGAAAAACTTACCTTCAAGAAGAATCTTGAAAAGGATTGAAAGAATTTTGAATGGAGTCTTTTACTTTGATTTTTCCTTAGGTTTTACCTTAGGGTTTGAGAGAGAAGAGAATGGTGGATTAAGAGATGAAAATCTGATTGTTTTGGGTGTTTAATTAGTCAAGAAATTCATTTTGGGTTTTCTTAGAGGTAAAAAGACAAAAACGACCTCTTTTAATGTTTTCCATTGGCTAATTCGTTATAGCACTACATCATGTGACTAAAATGGTCATAACTTTTACTCAAAACTAGGATTGACGTGAAATTGGTGGAGTTGGAAAGAAGATTCAAATACCTTTAAATTCAAATACAAAGATATCGTCTACATAAACTAAAATAAAGTTTTTATAGTCTCTAAATATATTATCCATCTTTCTTTGAAAGATCGGAGGAGCCGTTTTTAAACCGAAGGGCATTACCAATCATTCGAAATGTCCTTCTGGGCAAGTAAAAGTTGTCCATTCTATGCTATCTTCAAAACTTACTAAAAAAATTTCTTCCTTGTATTCGATTTATTAATTCTGATTTGTCTCGTAATTTATCCATCCATTCTAGTATTGTCATTAAGTCTTTTTTAGTTTATAACCATTCTAGCTTTTCCTCTTAGTATTTCATTATGAATTCTTACCTTAAATGCGACTGACCTATGTTTTGATGTCGACCTTCTTATTACCTCTAAATTTAATAATTTTTTTATTTGATCTTCAAATTCTCTCAGGTCTTCATTTGTAGATTCTATTGAAGCAGTTTTAACACTATACTCTGGGTTAATAATATCAAGTATGCAAGTTATATGATTGGCTTCCCAGTGCTTTAGGGGTCTTTCTCCAATTATTTCTAATTTATCTAAGATGGAAATTACTTCCTCTAGGTCTTTCTGGTTTTTTATGACTCCTATATGTTGTAATCCATTTTTGAAATTATAAAGTTCTGTATTTGTCTTTATTAGATCATAAATTTTTTCTATTTGTATATCAGATAAACTTAATTCTAATAATTCAATTTCTTTAATTCCTTCCTCTTCCTTGAGAACATGTATTTTAGTACAATTGCATTCTTCCCCTTTATTACATTTTAAAGTATTTGTATTAGATTTATCAGTATCTTTAAAATACCTTGATTTTGTAGGAACTGGTTCTGTTGCTATGGAGGTTTGAGTCATATTTTTAGAAAATATTACTTCGTCTCTAGTAAGGAGACAACTTCCGTTGTTATGTAATAAGAAGTCTAAGCCTAAAACAAAGTCTATCCTAATATTTAAATCTCTAACCCATATTTTTTCTAATTTATAGGTGGGTTTATAGAAATCTGCAAATGTATTTAAAAAACTTATTTGAGCATTACTAACATAATGTTTATATATATTTGAAGATCCATCCATTTGCATGGCGCTTTGTGGCTTAGGAAATTCTTTTATTATTTCTAAAGGTAGGATACTTCTATTTATTATACTTTTTGTACATCCAGAGTCTACTAGAGCTAATGTTTCTATTTCATAGTTTTGAATTCTTATTCTTGTTAATATTTTGATAGTATTGATTTTCTTGTCTTCATTACAAATTAATCCTTCAAACGATTTGTAGTCCTCTTTTTCATTTAAGAGCTCGATTTCTTCTTCTACCATTGTATTTTGATTTGTTCCTTCTACTTTTTCTTTTCCTTTTTCTAATTTACTTATTCTGTCTTCTAAACTATCAATCTTTTTTTCTAAAGATATTAATGTTTTTTCTTTTGTACTTATTGTCTGGTCTATAACTTTGATGTTAAATATCTTATCGATGCACATGAGGCATCCTTCTATATAGCAATTCATACATTTAGCTCTTTTGTCTTTACTGGGATATCATGTGCAATTAAAGCATTTTTGACTATCTAAACCTTTTCCTTTGGAAAATTGGTGATCGCAATGTATATTGACAAATGTAAAATCCTTGCTATTTAAGTCTAATTTTTCTAATCCTATTTCGTTTATTAAAGTTTCTTCTTCTGAATCAGACAAATCTTGTTGTCTTCCTTCTAAAGCATCTATACTTATTACTGAATATATACTTTCGTTATCTGACATGTATTCATCTACATTTATCAGGGTTTCTTGGAAATCTTCTATAAGTTGGGCATTTCTTGTTCTACTATTATTTCTACCTGGACAAGTATTAGCTAGATGTTCTTCACTTCCGCATGTAAAACAAGATAGTCTATTTTTATAGATTCTATTATTATTATGCTTTCTCACATGTCTATCTTTATTTAGATAAGGCTTTCTTGCCGTAGATTTCCTAAGATAATATTTTTTCCCTTGGTTTGTAGTCTTGGTTATTTTGATATGTCTTTCTGTATTTTCTTTTTGGTGTACCTTGATCATAGCTTTGCGTTGTATATATATTTTTACAAATACCTGTCTCATTTTGTTTTAATTGTTTTTGTATTTTTATATTTGTACACTTTTCTTGTAATATTTCCATAACATGCTGATTTTATGTCCAATAGACTAATTAGCATTTGGATTTTGCATAACTCCTTCTCTTTTGCTCCATTTTTCTTCTATTTCTCTTCCTAAGGCTCCAGGGAGTTTGTTAAAAAGTTTTTTTCCCAATCTTTGGTCAAACGCATTGCCGCTTATAGCGCAATAGTAAAAATAGTCTTTTAAAAAGTTTTTTATATGGCTCCAATTTGTAATACTAAGTTGTTCTAGTTTTATTAATGCATTCTTTTGTAAAACTACTAATCCGCTATTTGGGTCTTCTCCTGTTATGAGGCTGTGTATTTTATTAGTGAAATTATACGGGTTTGGTCCCATATTTACTAGTTCTTGGAATTCTTGAGGGTAAGCTACCTTGTACGCTTCCCACACTCCTTTGATTGATTCTCCTAAAAGGTTTCCATGTTTCTATACATAGTTTCTGCATCTGTTTTACTATAATAATGTATGTAATCTGCTACCACTATTCCTTTCCATACGTCTATTATTGAGTTCCATAATTGAGGGTCATGAGCTGCTATATTTAATATCTTACCTCTATCTCCTCCGTCTTGGAGCTTGATAGGGGCTTCTATTGGCATTCTTATTCTTATTGGTCTAACCATTTTTGTCTCTGTTGCCGGGTCTTGCCTATATACCCTGTGACATGGTAAATTACCTATAGTATATTTTACTGGTGTTATGGGGGTTGTGTTTTGGAAGAGACTTGAACTTGAAGAAGCGGTTTCCATGAATTCTTTTAGACTGTGTGTTGTCTCGTCATCGCTCTCTTCTTGGGTGTCCTCTTTTTGTCTATACCCATAATTATCTATTCTAAATTTGCATTCTTTAAAGTGTTTTTCTACTGTAGAGATATCTATTTTTCCTAATTTACAACCTTTACATTTAAACAAAGTTGCTTTATTTTCTTGATGTAATTCTTTAGCCTTTGCTATCAATAAGTCTACTTCGTAGTCTTCTTCATTTATATTTTGAATATTCATTATCTTCTAAATCTTCTTCTATTTCCTTTTGATCTGTATATTTATAATCAGTGAATCTGATTGATGTCTCTCCTTTAGTATTAGTGTATGTGAGGTGGTCGTTTGGTCGTAATACTTCTTTTTTACAGAATTTTTCTAAATTCCATTCTCTACCTGCATATTCTTCTGAATTTATTTTTAAAGGGTTCATTAATTTGATTCCTTTATTTCCCATTATACTTACTGCATCGTCTATCTTTATTTTAAACCTTGAACTACTGTTGGTGGCTAGTTTTCCTATAAAGCCAACACAAACTAAAAGATTGTTTTCACAATTCATTTCTTCGTAACCTTTGGTTTGTATGCCTATTTTTATGTATTTTTCAAATTCTTTTGAATTTATCATGAAATTTGGACTACAGTAAAAAATTCCTCCATTATTACTCATGTCTACTTCTGTTAAATCTATTATTGATCTTTTAGATTCTGACCATCTGCTATCATATAAAGTAATCAGTACTTTAGTACCTAAATTTTTTCTGGTTAAGCCTTTGAGCCCAATTATCACCAATCCCATGTGCGTGAGATTCATTCGTCTTTTTTGTATTTCTTGCATAGATTCTTTACTAATTAAGTTTATACTCTCACTATCATTTTTTGATACACTTAATTGTTCTTCTCTATAATGTCTGTATAGATGTGTTGTTGACGAGAAAAAACCTGTATTATAGAGAACTTGTGGATTTAATAGTTTTAATTTATTTTGTTTGAATATTTCTATGTCTCTATCTACATCTATTAGTTCATCCAACTGATGACTACTACTTGGTCTAGATGAGTTATTCATTATTCTAGCTAGCATATTGTTTCCTAATCTATCTTGAGAGAAACTGGTCCTTTGTCTTTCTTGGGAATTTCTATTCCTGTTTGAAAAAATGTCCATGCTTTTTCTTTTCTTGTAAGTCTATCTTTTTGAGGGATGATTTTAGTTCTTTTGAGTTGTTCTATTAAGGCTTGTATATCGTTTTCTTGCTAATCTTCCTTAGTAGGGACTTTTATTGCTAATAAGCTATCTAATTTTTTATTTATTTAAGTTATTTGGTCTTCTAGGTTTTTATTTAATTCTAATAAAACAAAAAATTATTAGATTGTTTTGTTTTAAACTTATTAGGTTTGTTTTGCCTGGTGGAGTATAATCTGATAATCTTTTAGGGTTAGCTTGAAATTGTGTTGTTTTTCTAAGAACTTCCTTATAAAAGAGACTGTTCATGAAATGGTTAAGTCTTTAAGCTTGCCTAATTCTTTCTTAATTTCTTTTGTTTCTTTATAAAGGTTTTCTAGTTGATTATATATTGTTTCTAGTGGATTGTTATCAGTTATTTTATTTGCTACTATGGTTTGTACCTTAGAGATTATATCTAGTTGTTGATTTTTTAGAAAGTCGTAATTTTGTTCTATTTTCTCTAATGATTTGTTTTGTTTATACTGCAGGTTTTCTATGGTTTCTATTATCTTTAGAAATCTATCGTCTTTGGACTGACTATGTTCTGCTAAATTTATTATTAAATCTGTAATAGTATTTAAATGTTGATTTTCACTATGTAAGATATGGTCTCCTTCTGCGAAATTACACTTAGGTAAAGATCCAAATGTCAGTCTTTGATATTTCTTTTCTAAAACTATTTCTAAATCTAAGTATTCTAATCTCTTAACACTTCCTATTATGCTAAATATAAGGTTCTGTTTTTACAATCTTGTGTTTCTATTCTAATTTATTTTATGTAGTGATAAACTCTAGCTCCTATAGTAGGAATTTGTAAATCTATCTGTTTTTTTTCATGGTGTATATACAATATTTGTGAAGATGTCAATAAATCTGAAAATAACCTTAATTGTTCTAAGTATAGCTGTCTTTGTTCTATCAGAAAATCGTATATATCTATATAGTTCTGTCTTATTCTCAATAGATACCAATGATATTCCTGGTTAATTATAATCTGTTTTTCGTATGGCCTGAATCTTTTCTTATATATTCTAGATGACATATATATTATTACTTGTATTTAGCTTGAGTGTTATGTTGCTTATCCTAAAGGTAAAACTAATTTACTAATATAGTTCCTTTGGACTCCTACGCGTCTATTTGCGTGTTGGATGTTACTCTCTATGCTATGTAGTTCCCACTTTAATGCACTTAATAGCTCTGGGTTGACTAAGGTTGGTCGATTTGATGAATATAGACCCCGTGATTACAAAGTCTGTCTGTTAAGTCTCTTGTTTCTAATATTTCTAGATATAGGGTTAAAGCCTCTTTTTTTTTAGCCACTCAGCTTTAGTCTGTAATTCTCTATATAAGTACCAATAATTTAACCTTAATTGGTTGGCAAAAGGGTATTTTTTCATATATTATAAAATACTATATATATTTACTGAGACTAATTTGTATTCTTAAACAATGTGCGTATATATATATATATATATATATATATATATATATATATATTAAATATTTAACATGCATCAATTAAATATTGAATAAGGTAGATATAATTTGATAAAGAATATGATGTGTTGAAACGGTTGGAAGCTGAAAGTGAAGAAAATAAATACATCACACATATTAAACTTGTAAATAAAAAGTTCATAGAATTTGTACAGGTGTAAAGGTAGATGAAAGCTCTTTCCAACTAAATTTAATAGAAAATTAATTATTATAAAAAAATAAAATGATAAATAGATTTTGAAAATCATTTTAGTAATTAAACTTTTGACTTAGACTCTTTCCAATTTTAATAGAATGATCTTGTTGACTTTTATTACTAAAATCTAAACAAAATGAAGCTTAATTACTCCATTCTCATATATTTTTTACATGATTTTAATTTGAGGAATAATTTTTAGTAGCAACAATTAAGGGTCGAAGGAATTCATAAAGAAACAACCAAAATGTCCAAAAGCAAAATTTTCATCATACCAATCATATGAATTTTAACACTACGAAAAGTTACCGTAAATATAGAATGCTTATGTTTAAGAAAATTATCAGGCTTAGTGCCGCATAAATGTAAATGTAACTCTCATTTTTATTTGAAAATTAAATTGTTAAATCTCATATTGTATAAATTGTAGAAAAAAAAATGAAACAAAAGCGGTGAAAATGAACAATATATGTATGTGTTTGCAACACTATGTTAGATAGATGACAAAGTAACACAATCAAAATCTTTCATTCAAAGTAATATTTTTTTGGCAATCTTTATTTAAATTACTTGTATTTAAACAAAAGCATATTGCATAAACTACTCATGTATTATCAAACTCATCATGTATTAATAGAAGTTTTGTCAATTAAGTAGCACTTAAAAGAATATTAACACAAGAACAAAGAAATAAATTTCATAACAATGCAAAATGATACAGAATTACATAAATTATGGGTTGCATACCAAATTTATTTTGGACAACCATACCTTAACTCCAAAAT
This sequence comes from Solanum stenotomum, assembly GCF_019186545.1. NCBI lineage: Eukaryota > Viridiplantae > Streptophyta > Magnoliopsida > Solanales > Solanaceae > Solanum > Solanum stenotomum. The sequence goes on from NC_064292.1 coordinate 33,895,878, forward strand.
GGAAAAGAAAAACTTAAAATCATAAGCTAACATAAAAAAGATCTAAAGGAATACAAAGGTCATATCTTATACTTCTAAGCTTAACACTTGAACTATATTGTAAGAAAACTTCTCTTTTTAATTTCATAATGAAGCTATATGTTCTTTTCCTCAGTTAGCTTCTTGACGACATGTATCTATATCATTATCTAGGAAGAAGAAAGGAGAACAGTGGATGATGGAAAAGAAAAGTATATGATGATCTAGGGAGCAATTTACTGGTATTTATAGTGATATTTAACTATCTTTTCACCTACCAAATTAATGAAGTACATTGAATCATGATACATACATTTCAAAATTCAAAGAGTCACTAAATTGGAAGAGTCATTCATTATTAAAGTGTAATTGTTGGACTTCATATTCCACCATTATGTAATTAAAATATTAGTAACTAATAAATTAATTAATTTTATTTTGATTTAGTTGAGGGGCAAAATCGTAGTCCAACTTTGAATGCTGGAGGACAGAATTGTAATCCAACTTTGAATGTTGGAGCTTCCTACTTATAAGATATATATATA
>NC_064292.1:33896448-33946682 GCF_019186545.1 Solanum stenotomum
ATATGATAATAGATAAATAAAAATGGACGAAGAAAAGTATTTTAGATAATTGTTTCAAAAGTTTTTGCATGTCCATAACATCCTAAACAAAAGTGCATGGATTGGTTCTTCTTTAATGATAAATTTAAGATTATTAATATTATTTAGTTATTCATTTATGTATTTATATATTATTATTATTATTATTATTTCCTGCGTCTCAATTAATGTTGCACTTTTTGGATTTCTAGATTCAAACAAATCTATATTTGACCGTAAATTTATCGTACATTTTATTAAATATTTTTAGTTATCAATTATTATGATTTTTAGTACTTGTTACGTAGTTTACAAATATATAAGTTTCATTTTCAAGAATTTGAAGATTCTACGCACAAATTTCCGGTCAAACTTAGATTATTTGACCCTCAAAAAATGAAAAGTTTCACATAAATTGAGAGTGAGGACTTACTATTATTATTGTTTTTATTATTATTATTGTTATTATATAAGTAGTAATTACTTTGCTTTTTAGGAACCAGTTCATTATAATTATATTGACCAAATTTGAGATAGGATTATACACAATTAATAAGTAGTAGCTACTCTACTTAATGAGTATTTATATCAACTTAAATAAATAGAAGAAATTTTTCAAAATAAAAAATTACATACCGCATACTCATAAGATTGACATATTTGGCTAAATGCCAACTGATCCACTTCTTCAAACTCATGGTCCATACTCTGCACAAAAAAACGTGATGTATATATATATACACACACATCCCCTTATCCTTTTTCCTTTCTATGGCGAAGACTGAATTTTCACTAAAAGAATTTAAAAAGAAAAAATAAATATACAAAGAATTACAGGAATTCAACGTTTATTATATATTAAAAAGTAATTTTAACCATGTAATTAACGTATCTCCATCTCTAGAAACTTAGAGGTTTCTTTGAACTTCCTGTCCCAAATCTGCACATAAAACGTAAATTAAATGTATATCGTAAGAAGAATCATATGGCAGAAAGTTATTAAAATTTCGGACAATAATTTTAACTTTATGAGTCGAAAATTCGAAAAAAATGAGTTCTTAATTAAATTTATATATATATAATGTATTTTTTAAATATATAAAACATTTGAACAAAAAATTATTACCTCTTTTTCAATGTTATCAAGAAAATTTTGATTAGAAGGCTCATTATTCAATTTTGAGAAGTAAAAACTCAAAAATTGTTGGGGTAATGGAAGGTGAATAATAATGTTATGTACTATTTTTTTTAACAAACATCAACATTTATAATTGTCCAAATACACGTTGATACGCAGATTGTATGAATATTTTGGACTACAGTAAAAAAATCAGACAAAAAACTTATTTTCAAAATCCTAACACTTTTATCTTTTGGCGTTTTCATTTTTTATTTTGTTTTCATTCCAATTTTTTTGTCTCTATACAATAAGTTACCAGATGGCATGTTTAATACACAAAATGTGAACAACTATATAGATATTTAATAAAAGATTATGATTTTTTGAAATTTTATAATCAGTCAAACTAAGATATTTAAAATTGAAAACGGCGTGAGTATGTATTTATTTGCCTTTGAATAATACAAAATTGAGTAACAAACTCTCTTCTTCGGAATTTAAAAAAAAGGTTTTTTTTCCTTTTCTTTCTCTATAGCTTGTTCCCATACTAATGACTCAAAATTCCTTGCCAAGCTATCCAACAGAAAAATTATTGCTAATTGACCAATGTGAGAAGCAAAAATATTTTGATAAAGACATTTCTCAGTAGTAGAATCTTGATGACATGTGCGGTAGCAATACCAAATCAAATACAATGAGTAGTGGGATCTTGAGCTAAGCATTGAAAATTGCAATGCCATATATAATACTTTTCAAATCTTCCTAGTTGTTATCCTACTGCAATGATTTTTTCTAAGGAGAATGTCATGTCGTGGAAATTCAATTATTTTATTTTATCGAACTTGTTATTTGTAACGGCCCAGCCCACTAGTGATATTGTCTTACACCCCACGACTTTAAAACGCGTCATTAGTAGGTAAGCTATGCTTACTTATATACCCAACATCCTTCATGTGACTCAACAACCTCACTAAGGTTTGCCCCATCTTATGGGATTTGTTAAACTCAACACTGAGGTTTGCCCTGTCTTATTGGAATTTTCCTTAACTCATTTGAACTCTGGTCTCACGTCGACAACGCTAACACATGAGTGGCTCTGATACCATTTGATTGCCCCGTCTTACTATGATTTGCCTAAACTCATTTGAACTCTGACCCACATCGACAAGGCTGACACATGAGTGACTCTGATATCATTTGTAACAACCCAATCCGCTAGTAATATTGTCTACTTTGGGCATAGGCCCGCACGGCTATAAAATGATTCACTAATTTGTAAGGTCTGCTTACTTATATACCCAACATCTCTCCTATATTTTTATCGATGTGGAACTTCTAATCTTAAGATGGAGCACCATATTACCACAAGTATTATCCTTTTTATAATTTAATTTCTCTCAACCTTGTTTTCATAATTATTTTCCTTTTTTTTGGCTTTACAAGTCAAAGAAAGTGGACCTTAAACCAATTTGAGAAGTACTCCCTCCATCCATTTTACTTGTATAATTTTGACATAGCACATTTTTAAGAAAGTAATAAATTTCGATGCCCCCCCCCCCCCCATAGGAAATTCTAGGGCCAAGTACTCGTTAGTCCTGAAAAAGGACGCAATTTAGAATGAGTATTTAAGTTATGCTTCTTTAGCTCATTAAAATGAATATCATTTTAAAAATCTCATCATTATCTTTCTATATATGCACGTGCACATGACATCCTCTACATGACCGACTATTTAGGTAATGAATGAAAACAACATGTTCTAGAAGTGTAGCTTCTATAAATTAGAGGATTGTGTCAAAGGGATTTATGTCATACGCAAAAAGAAAAGACGCATAGAATGGCAGAAGCAATTTACAGAGTTTAGGTATACTTTTGTTAATCCATGAACAATAGTATATGTACATCTCGAGTGGAAAAGAATCAAGAGAAAAAAAACATTGGAATTGATTAATGGATCACTTGTCAAAACAAATGAAAGATGAAACATAAATTGTCACGACCCAATTTAGGACAGTGACTGACGCTAAGGGGAAGAATCCCAAAGCAAGCCTTACCAGAATTCTACAAAAAATTGGGTAGAATTTCCTTTGTTTTTTAGGCCATTCTTGAATTTTCCCTGTTTCAGAAATTAACAACACAACTAATAGCAACTATAAGCCACGACATAATATCCATCAATGATTTGATCGTCACACAATAAAACCAATTCATCTCCAAATACGAAAAAGAAGTTCCAAACTAGTCACTTGACTACAATACGAAAGACTAATCATGTAACATCTGGCAACTGGAAAGAACTAGAAGGAAGTTTAAAATCTGGAAATAGTTACTTTTGGAATGAATGAGGAAATCTGGAAATTTTTAAGTAAGTTAAAGTGAGTTTTTGGTCAACTTCAAGCGATCATAACTCCTACATCAGGATAATTTAGATGTAGTTCCAGATATGGTTGGAAAGCTCTTGGAATTATCTTTCCAACGCCACCAAGTTGCGTAATTCCGAGTTCGTATGAGTGAGTTATCCCCTTTTGAAGTTGGGCTGTTGGATTAAGGAAATGTTCAATCCGGAATTTTAAGGGGTATTTTAGTCTTTTCATTGCCCTATTATTTTAATCCGTTTTTAGGAGATTAATATGGGTCAAATCAGATTTTAGTCAATTTTAAAATTTGGGATTTCACGCTAGGGCTAAGGAAAAAGGAGATGAGAAGAGAAGAAGGAGAAAAAAAAGGGGGTAAATTCATCAAGATCGATCAATAAAGTTGGTGTTTCGCCGAGGATTTACTTCTATCAGGTATGTAAGGCTCTCATAATGTTGGGATCGTTCTCCCACGTGCCAAGCATATTAATTTCAGTTTTGATTTGACCTAAAAGAGTTTCAATATTGATGATCTTAATATCTATTCTTTAATCCATATATTGTTCTCTGAATTTGACTGAGTTGGGAACTTTTTGAGTTCGTTACGTCGCATCATAGAGTCATTTCGAGTTAGGTTCTTAAGTACATTTGTTGGGTATCTGTATCTAAAAGTAATTTGAGAAAAAGAACCGAGTTTGGGTGAATTGGGGCTGGAAAACGAAGAAGAGATTTCGTCGGATGAAATTTGACACTAGGGGCGTGTCGCGGAGCACGTGCCCAGATTTGGGAATTTCTGTTTCGCGTCGCGGAGCAGTCACGGTGTTTTCTATATCAAAAGTCATTTTTGAAACTAAATTTTGAAACCTTCTCCGCGTCGCTGATGAGTCCACAAATTGGACTCATTTAGGGCTTTATAATAGTATCCTTGAATGCTTATTTTATCTTAATACCTGATTAAAATGTTGAAGTTTCAGGTATTTGAAGTTTTTGTGGAAGCATGGACACTTAGGCGCAAAATGGAGCAAATAGGGCTGAAAAGAACAAGAAATGGAATCCTGTGGATCGCCGAGTTTAACTTAGCGAGTCGCCGAAACGACATGAACCGCCCTTCGTTCCAGTATGCGAAGCCTTGAAGGAAGTGGATCAAAAGGCAAGAAAAGGAGCAGTCGGCGAGTCGCCGATCAGTTCTGCGAAGCAGTACTGTACCGCCCAATGATCCAGAATGCGAGGATGCTAAAGGCAAGACACTAAAGGCGATGAACTGACCAAAAGGCGTATCGCCGAGATCATCGGCGATCTCGACTAATGTCGTCGAACAATCCTCCGCAACACAATCTATGAAAACTATAAATACTAGTTAGAATTGTAGTCTTGAGTAGATTTTGGATAATTTTGGGGTGGAACAATTATTATTATTATTTTCACTTTAGAACATACTATAGTGGATATTTTCTCTCAAGTTTGGAGAGGGTTTTGTGGAGACTTAAAGAAAGGAGTTCTTCTTCCCCAAGTTTGGAAGTGGGTCTTTTCTATTGATTTTCCTTTGCTTAATTTAAGGTTTAATTTTTTATACCCAGTTGATTTCATTATCATGTTAGGTATAAGTTCTTATTTCTTGATATGTGGCTAAAACCCCCCATTCTTGGGGTGTGATTTAGCAAATATGAGTTGGTATTCTTGTTGGGTCTTGCTTGCTGATAGGTTAGATGTATTTTAATGGTGATTTCACTTAGTGGTTGTGGTTTAATCTAAAGGGTTTATAGTTGCAAACACAAAGCCACCCATGTGTTTTCGGCTTGCCTGAGAGAGAGGTCGCGAAACCTAAACCACTAGACTGATGGCCTAAAGAGTGGGTCGACCTGAGGTTCAGCTCGAGAGGGTGAGCCCTAGTCCAATATCCTAACACTCAGCTCGAGAGAGTGAGTGGGATAATGTGTAGGCTAGTCTTCATGCGGCAAATGGGTGTCCGAGAGGAACGTATTTGAAACGGGGTAAGTTGCCCGAGAGGGAACTTATTTCCACTTAAAGCTTAGCCTAGTCACTATTATTTTTCAAATTTCCTATCGAGAGCATGTACCCAACAATGTATCTCAACTTGTATTGCGGTCACATCCCAAGAACCTTTCCCTATACTTGATTTTCTTGTTTATTTTGCTGTTTTAATACTTGTTACAAAACCCCCATTTGATATTTGACACTTTTGTGTCACCCCCTTTAATTTACAATGTCTTTTATCGCAAATGTCTTTAACTACGACTAACTTGAATGAAATTCTAATTGGTTATTAATTCTCAAAACCGCTCCCTCGGGACACAACCCCAACTCTTGGTTGGGTTACTATAATATCGACGATCGTAGACACTCACACCGTAGGTCAGTGTCGGTGGTCACGATAAGCATCAAAATGGCGCCGCTGCCGGGGAGTGGTGTTATTTGAGAGTTTGTAGTTAATCAAAATTTTTGTTTTTCTTAGTTGTAGCTTACTAACTTTACTCGTAGTTTTGTTTTTCTTTGAGCTTTGATTTTATGCAGGCCTCCTAAAAATGGCTGAAAGAAGTGGTGCCAAGTTAGCTGAGTCGAATCAAGAAGTCGAGGGCGACCTCATATTAACTGCGCTGGTAACTCAGCTGGACAACTTGGCCACCAAAGTCTCAGAGGTGGAAAACCAGTGCACAAGTCTGGGGAAGTACATACCTCCTCATGAACGGAGGAAGTCTAGAGGAAATGGACACAACCGTGTTGAGGATACACTGCAAATAATTCTCTAAAAGGTCAATGAACAGGACCGGGTGGTAAACGAGATACATGAGAATGTTAAAGCGTTAAACCAAATGGTTAGCTCTCAGTCTAGATCGATCCAGCTGATTAGGTCGGTCTTGAGTTTTGCAGTACCTCCCTTCGACTCAAATGACCTATTGGGGTTGCCTGGTAATGCTAAGGTCAATCCCAATATGCAAGATTGAGTAAGGACTTGTGTCGAGCCACAACGTTAAATAAGGCACTTCTTGGGAAGCAACCCAAGGCTTTATTGCTTTAAATTGTTTTGTTCGAATAATTGGTGTGTTAGTGGTGCAGGCAAATGAGGAAATTTTTTTTTGCAATGTGGTGAACTGAAGACCCAGTTGGCAAATCGCCGACACGATTGGCGCATTCGATTTGATCTGTTGTTGGGACCTTAAGATAAGATATGTCCTATAAAACTCGGCGAGATAAGAATACATTCGGTGTATCGCCAATATGATCTGCGACATGACTAACGTCGCCACAACACTAGGAACTGGACAGTTAATATATTGCCAAAGACTTCAAAAATTTCAAACCATTCACTTTCCCTCACTTTTATGCTTCACAAATTCACCCTATATTAGTATTTTCAAAATTAGTGTCTTCAATTAGTATTATAGTTGTTTGAATTCCATGAGTGCATGCTTTGATTTGATTTTCTGGGATTGGGGGATTGAATTTGAGAAGGTGGGTCGAAAATAGGCACGTTGGGTCGATTGGCAAGTTAAGTCGAGCTTGCTGAACGACTTGGTGGTTCGCCTAATATCCCCACTCCGTCGATGATTTGGCACCTCGATTGTCGTTTGATTCTGTAACTTTCGGTGAGAAGTCTGAGGGCGCCGAAAATGCTCGGCAACTTGCCGAAGGTATTATAATCGCCCTTTATCTGCATCCCTGGAACCCTGTTGCACTGTCACTTTCGGCGGACATATCTTGCTCACCGAAAGTAGTCGGCGATTTGCCGAATGATCCTACATATCGTTGTTTTCTCATTATTGTTAAGCCAATCCCTTCGGCGAGCTCATTTTGGTTCGCCAAAGAGATTTGGCGACTCACCGATCAGATCAGCGAGTCTATCTGCAATAACTTTTCTGTACTTGCATTTGAGTTTCTCCTTGATCTTTTGTAGAAATGGTACGAACAAACCTAAACGAGCCCCCTCAGAAATCAACAAAGGGCATTACAATAAATGAAGGAGGATCACGTCCTTCATAGAAAAGAAAGCAAGATCTCCCACCGGGAGATAAAGGAAAAAGGAAAAAACATATAGCAAAGAAATGAGTAGCTGTGGAGCCAGATTTTATTGAACTAGAGGATGAACTGCCTCTGATTGATCGAAAGAGAGCGCTCCGTGCCAAGTCTCAGTCCACAGCCACCAGCACCCCCTCAGCTACTACTTTGCCTACTACTGCACCAGTGCCAACCCCAACACCACCTCCAGTGGCTCCTGCAGTTCTCGTAGTTCCACCTCCGCCGAGATTGATGAACAGATTGAAAGGAGATGGTTTACGCACCATTCTCAAAGAAAAATTGCTATCCGTGGAAGGCCTAGAAAGTAAGCATGCTGAGGTACTTGACACGCTCAGGTATCACGAGTTTAAGCAATTCGTGAGACCACGGGGTACTTACAAACCTTCCTGGGTCCGGAAATTCTACTTAGCCTATGGGGAGTTGGTCCTAAAAAGCATAAAGAAGGCCAGTGATTTCTGACCAGTGAAATCGGTTATGGTTAGAGGCAAGAAAGTAGAGTGTCACAGCGAACACATAAATGTTGTATTGGGACGACCGTTGCACTCGGTACTTCCCTACCATGGTTTGCTTATTGCCCCATCTCTCGATGATTTGAAGGGTTGGTTAGCTCCGATGATCTCTGACACCACCCCGAGGTGGATGGACGCGGGAGTCCCCATTGAGAAGAGGGCTATGAACACCGCCTCTCGGTATTGGTTTGGGTTCATCAACAACACTATCATGCCATCCCGAAACGAGTCCATTCTGCATCATTCGAAGGTGGCTTGCCGTGGTTCTATCATGTCTAGGAGGCAGATCGACTTGGGATTGCTGGTTTCACAGGAGATGGCGATGAGGGCCAAGCAGACACAAACGTCTCTACCATTTCCTATACTGATCACCTAGCTATGCCGGCGAGCTGGAGTACCACGTGACATTACGAGGGATATTGAGGTTAACCCATCTTCCTCCACCGACATCCGGCGTATAGTGGCCGAGTTCCCACAATAGGAGATTGACAAGAGAAGGGCATCCCCAACAGATACATCTCCAGAGGTCGATGTTGATGCATTACCAGCAGAAACACCTTCGCATACTCCAGCATCTGAGCCATCAGGTATACCCGATCCTCCATCCTCTTTCTCACAGGCCCTAGGTGTTTCATCACCAGCCCAGCCTTCCAGGATCACTCAAGCCATGATCCTGAAAATGGGATGGCTAGCCTACTCGGTAGATGCTAGGGCGACACGATTAGAGAGATCTGTCCCAGAGATGATTGACAGAGTCATCTTGACTGCACTAACCCCTGTCAGAAACACTGTTGATGAACTGACTGCCAGAGTCATTGCTTGTGAGAGCAGATAAGGGGAGACACCCGAGGTTTCAGCCCTAAAAGTTGAAATAGCCGAGCTGAAGAATGATGTAGCCTATCTGAAGGCCACTGACTTCACAGCACTGATGCGAGGAGCAGATGACACATATCCCTGAAACCTATGGGATTCCCCCAACCACTCCTGGAGACGTGCAGAAGGATGTACAGGGCATACAGAGTCAGAGACTGAGACCGACGAATGCATGTAACAGTGCACGATAAGGTGCTGAGCGAGAGCCAAAAAGACATCATATTCAGAGTCATGCCGAATCTCGTGGAGATGGTTGTGCAGTCGGCAACTCAAACAGTGCCAGCTGAGCTGTCCACAGCAACTTCCAGTGGATCTGGAATTGCTAGTATGTCTGAGGCTACTCTCGAGACTGAGACACGCGACGAGATAGATATACCGGGCACTGATGCCTATATTCAGCCCCCGACAGATAGAGAGATTGCATAGACAAGACCCTTCCTTACCTCTCTCACGTTGTTTTTTCCTATCTTACTTGTTGGTATATTTTTGTTTACTTGCATTTGAGGACAAATGCTCTTTCATTGGGTGGGGTGAGGCTCACCTTTTTGTTTGTGTGAATACTTCGCTATTTTGCACATGAAATTGGGTCGTTTGGTTTGCTCTATGTATATGGGGACTAAGTATTCCCAAAGAGATTTAAAAAGTTTTCACATTTAAATTAGAATGGAAACTAAGATTTCCAAGATAGTCTTTGAGCTATGTTTTTGAGCATTAATCTCAAATCACAGAAGAAGTATGTTTTTTAACACAAAGAGCTAATATAATATAGTATATTTTTGGGAGTAGTTTTGAGCACCGATGGGGAAGGGTTGATACAACTATCATCCCCCTTAAACCATGTAGCCATCATGGGTAGAAAATGGTCATACTTTTTAGATGAATCATTTTCTCATAGACTAGTGGATCCACTTAGTAATTCAGGTCCTATACCTTTGGCCGGGTATAGGATGCGCTGGCAGCGTGAGGAAGATCGATGTATCATCACAATAGCTTTTATGTGATGGTTGTCGTTAGAGAAACTCCCACAGTAGTAATTGCATGGTTCCTCAAGGGGTTCTGCTTAGTATGAATAGGTGTATGGGACTTCATTCATGCATTGCACAAGTAGTCTTTGAGAGGGAGCATGGTATGTCTTTTATGATATTATGATTATGAGTTGACATCATGTTTTAAACAGTTTTCTTTTTTTTCTTTATATTTGCACTTGTTTTAAACTACTTTATAATGAAATGAGTTCAGTTAAGTATTCATGAGTTGAGAAGAGCCAAGGTAAGTGTTTCTTTCAGAATCTCTTTCAAGCCTATGTTGTTTTAGCATTCCAACTCGCATACTCGTACATTCAATGTACTGATGCCAGTGGGACTGCATCGTCTTATGATGCAGACAAAGGTAATTAGGATTGGCATTCCAGCGCACTGTTGATCCAGTTAGCAGTTCAGAGTCTGTCGGTGAGCCTTTTTGCATTCCAGAGGATCTATTTTCATTGCTTTCTAGTTAGTTCATTTGGATGTTGTGGGGTTTGTCCCAACATCCATCTCAGTTGTTCTAGAGGCTTCGTAGATAGTCAGATGTTAGACTTTTGAGTCTTTTCGTTATTATTTCTTATTGTTAAGACTTGGGTTGCCACTTTTGGCCAAGTTGAATGGTTAACTTTTAAGCATTCTTAGTTATTTTAGTATTTATTTCAGTTAAGCGCTATTGATCTTTATTAATATGCATATTGTCTTCCGCTGAGTTAAGTAAGTCAGGCCAAGGGTGTAGGCTCGTAGTGTGACAAATCATGACTCAAATAAAAGGGATGACGAATGGAGCAACTCTAAGAGTTTTTAAAAGAAACTAAAAACATAGCAAATCAATAGTTCTCTTGCCATGCGAAGCAATGCGGGGCTCATAAGATGCTACCAAATCACACTCTAGTTAATGAAATCCTCTTCAATACCACCTGAGTTCTCTATAAAAACAATTAGCGAGGAGTGAGACGCTAGCTCAGTGAGTAATAATACTTAACCACAACCATTTTAATGAGGGACAAGTCATAAAACATGCTAGTATAATAATCAAATGATGAAATAATGCTCTGTCATAAATCATAATAATATTCAATCGTATGTGCCTCATATAAGCAAAATTAATGTAAATACTTAATAGTAAACTCAGAAAAACATTTCCATGTCAAATCTTATAGCTAGGATGTTTCCAAGGATAAATTATGTAATCTGTGTGGCCTTCTCTTTAAGAAGTAACCAATAACAGTGAACTCCTCATAAATGAGTTAAGTATTCATATCAATAGATCCCTACTCGAGGGATATCAGCAACAATATACTAGTTCTACCTTCCCACTAGTAAGGGCTTTATCAATAATCAGTAACTACAAGGTGCACCAGGTCTAACGAACCTACTATTAGCTACGGGATTCACCAAGGTCTACTCCCCTTTCTGTGTATCTTGTAATAGTAGAAGCATTTCAAAATCCAACAGAGCATTTAAAGCTTATCAAATCATATTGTTTCAAAGTTTAACAATCACAGGTCAAAATACTATTTCTCAAATAAATATAAAACCCTTTCATTACAGTAATCATATCTTGTAAGAATGAGATCTCTTAAATAATTTTTTCACTATCATATAAAGTAAAAGACTTGTCCCACATGCAAGTTCAAAACAGTTGATAACACATTTACTTTATAAATTGTGTAAAACTCATGAAATTTGTGAAATACAAATTATGGTAAGATTACTACTCATAGTACTTGTGCTGAAACTATCAAGCTCGCCACTCGAGTAATCCATATGAATCCACATTCATAACAATTTCATGTTAACTCTTTCATTTAGGCTATGTCATCCTAAATTCAGAATACCCAGCCCCTTTTTGGACTTCTTGGTTACCCACCAATTTGATGCACCATATATATATTCAAGCCATGAGTAATTCAATTGGAGAAATAAACTATTAACTTCATCTATTTTATCCATCTTATTCATCTAATTCTATATATTCTCTAATCTTTAGCAATCCGATTTCTATCCTCCAAAGTAAACTACCTAGGCTAGGAGTCTTAGTAAGTCTGTAGAAGAAAAAGAAAGGAAACAAAGAATTACCTCAAACCTCTTTCTCATCCTACGCCCCTTATAGTCTTCACCCTTCAACTCTTTCGTATCTTCTCTGTTCCTTCGCTGGAAAAGAAATGTAGTTGCTAGCGTTCTCTTCCTTTTTCCTTTTTCTTAGTTGCAGTTTTGATGCTTCTACTGTTAGGGCTTTTAGCCTTTTTTTCTAAATTTCTGTTCTTTTTAAAAAAATAAATGAGACCTAAATGACATATATGCCCTTAATTTAATATAAGGTATTACATTTTCCCCACCATAAGAAATTCGTTCCTCGAATTTAAAGTAAGTGTATACCTGTAGGCTGAAACAAGAGAGGATACTTGTCTCACATCTCCTTTTCCAACTCCCAAGTAGCTTCTTCAGTCGTATGGTTCCTCCATAAGACTTTCACGGACACAATTTCTTTTGATCTTAACTTGCTTACTTGTTTGTCAACAATAGCCATAGGTTCCTCTTCATACATTACGTTCTCATTAATCGGTATTGTCGGTGCTTCAAGTACATGAGAGGAGTCTAAGATATACTTCCTTAACATGGAAATATGGAACACTAGATGGATGAAGGACATATCAGGAGGAAGTGCCAAACAATACTCCATTTCTCCTACACGCCCAGGTATCTCGTATGGTCCTTTATACCGCGAACTCAATTTACCTCTTTTGTCGAACCGCATCACATCTTTCATAGTAGAAACTCGTAGAAAAACTTTGTTCCCAACCGTGAACACTAGATCTCTTCTTCTCTTATCCACATAAGACTTTTGTCTGCTTTGAGCTGTGAGCAATCTCTGTCTAATCAAGTGGACCTTATTCAAGGCTTCTTGTACTTAGTCTGGTCCCAACATATTAGCCTCTGCAACTTCAAACCACCCTATAGGAGAACGACATCGCCTGTCATACAAAGCTTCATATGGAGCTATCTGAATGCTGGACTGAAAACTATTGTTATAGGAAAATTCAGCTAAAGGCAAGTAAGCATCTCAACTACCTCCAAAATCAAGAATGAAAGCTCTAAACATATCCTCTAAGATTGGTATAGTATGCTCAGACTTCCTATATATATGTGGATAGAATGCAACACTAAGGTCTACTCGAGTACCCAAAGCTTCTTGAAGTGAATTGTGACCCTCTATCAGATATGATGTATATTGGCACTCCGTGAAGTCGAACAATTTAATTCATAAACATCTGGACATATTTCACTCCACCATATGTAGTCTTTACTGCTAAGAAGTGTGTTGATTTTGTTAGTCGGTCTACAATTATCCATATAGAGTTATAACCTCTAGGAGTTCGGGGTAGACCAACCACAAAATCAATAGTGACTCTTTCCCATTTCCACTCTGGATTTGGATCTCTTGTAGTAACCCTGCAGTTCTTGATGCTCTCCTTTAACCTGTTGACAAGTCAAACAACTGGAAACAAAATTAGCAACATCTTTCTTCATACCTTCCCACCATTACAAATGTTTCAGGTCATGATACATCTTAGTGGAACCAGGGTGCATAGTATATCTAGAGTTGTGAGTTTCTTCATCAATAACTTGTCTTAACCAACCTATGTCTGGTACACACAACCGATTACCTAGTCAAAGCATACCAACACAGTCAACCATCATCTGGTTACTTTTACCAGTTGTGACCTCATCTCGATATCTGCAAAGTTGTTCATCCTCATATTGAGTAGGTCTTAATGCACTCTACTAAGCTTGCACACAAGCTAGCAATATCTCTTAATTTCCCACAGTAAATCTGACACCTGTGCCTTCAAGTTTCTAGATATCTTTTGCCAACTGTCTCTTTTCAGGAACTATATGTGCTAAACTGCCTATAGATTTTCTAATCAATGCATCATCCACAACATTAGCTTTTCCAAGATGATACAAAATAGCACAATGATAATCCTTGAGTAGCTCCATCTATCGCCGTTGTCGAAGATTCAGTCTCTTTGTTGAAAAATATAATTTAAGCTCTTGTGATCAGTATATATCTCACAAGTTTCACCATATAGATCATTCCTCCAAATTTTTAGAGCAAATATCACTGCAGCCATCTCCAAATCATGAGTAGGATAGTTTTGCGCGTGCCTCTTCAGTTACCTTTGAAGCATATGCAATAACACGACCATTTTGCATAAGAACACATCCTAAACCAACCCTCGAAGCATCACAAAATACAAAAAATCCTCCATAACCCGATGGTAAGGACAATATATGTCACGCCTCGAAGCTAGCCCCATACAAAAACTTTTTCATTTGAGCCCTGGAATCGGTAACCATGTGAGGAGAATACCTAGAGAGTTGGGTGAACTTGAGTCCGTACTCTTGAACTAACATGCTACCTTGACTCAAATTCATGAAATCCGAAGCTTTTTCCTCCCTCAACTCTCTTATGAAGAACCTGTCCAGAAAGACTTCACTAAAACACTCCCAAGTAATAGGAACTGCATCCGTACTCATGTTTTACTTCTACCGAGTGAACGAAATGTGAGACATATCCTTAGGTTGGTAAGATGCAAACTCAACCCTATCATTCCCAGTTACCTGCATCACTCCAAAGATTTTCTTTACCTTATCAATGAAGTTCTGGGGATCTTCACCAACTTGCAACCCTAGAAACTCAGGAGGATTCATTATGACAAAATCACGGATCCTGGCTGCAGTTGACCTATGATTAGCATTGGTAGGAACTGGGGCCTGCTGATTGTTCTGGTTGGTCACACTCTGAGCCAAAAGTAGAATGGCATTCCAAAATTCTGTATTCGAAACTTCCTAATCTGAGACTGCAAGAGTTGCGTTAGCATTGAGGGAATTCCTTCTGTAAGCTCTACGAGGAGGTATGATCTGAAATGCAAAACAACGAGTTAGAATGAGGAAATGAGATCATACCTCACGCACGATAAGAGTAACAAAGAGAGTGAAGCTTTTCTAAAACACTTCGTAGCCTCCTTCTCATTAGATGTGGTGCACTTCACACCGATTAAAAGGACTCTACTTAGTGTGGCTTTTCAGAAATCCTAGGACACTTAAACCTAATGCCTTGAAACCAAGTTTGTCACGCCCTAGGATCACGAATGACCACAAGCTAACCCTGTTAGCATATCATAAGCATACATAAAGATAACTAAATTAAGAAAGTACCGCACGGAAGCTTAAATCATCATAAAATTGAAATAATGGGAAATACCTATTCTAAATATGAATATATAATCTGAGAGTTTAATGACAAAACAAATATCAAACTCCAAGCTAAAACTAAATCTAGACATGTCTGAAATAAAGCCTATAACTAACTAGAGATGTTGGGACATGCCCCAGCTAAATCTAGCAAAATTGAAACTAAAAGACTAAAAGTAGAAAGATAATCATGTCAATCATCCTCGAAGAATAAGGACTCACCACTGATACTGCTGAACTTAAGATCGGGAACCGATCTATGCGTGATCTAGATGCTAAGGACCTGAACCTACATCACGAGAAGATGTAACACACAGTATGCGTCAGTACTTGAAAGGTAATGAGCATGCAGGATAGAGTAAAGCTTAACAATATACATAACTGAACAAAGCATATAACTGAGCAATGTTATAACATGAGCCTGATGTTATACTAAAAACACTAAACATGAACTAACTGAATGCAATGACCAAGTTTATACATGCTGAAACTGAATACTGAACTGTAACTGATAACTTGGTCAATACACTAGAATTTGACTGTATGTGGGAGCTACTAATAACCGACATAAAACCACATAAGCTAAATGTGGAGTCTGATGTATACGCCCCATCGAGAGGACCCAATATAGCCTGCCATAGGTATAGAGGCATGACTGGCGTGATCACTAAAATGTAATGCCCACAGAGGGGACTTATAAACCTACGGGGGCACGTATTTTGGGACTATGAGGGTAACTGACCCTAGTCCAACTCAGTATCAAGCCTACTCCCAACTGATTATGAAATTAACACAGTATGACTGAATTTCTGTAATACTGGATAGCTCAAATACTGACATGCAAAATCTGACAATGCAACATTAATATACTGATAATGAAACATTCGTAACTGGAGCAGGTATAACTGAATAAACTGACCTAGCATGTGTAATTCATGAACTAAAAGAATCTACACCACTAGGGTTTTGAATTTCATGCGAGAACTAAAGCAACAACATGATAATCTAATTTGGATCATTCTAGCAGCTAAAACCCAGCAATTTCTAACATCTAAGAAACCCTAGGTCTAGATAATATCAAGGGAATCAAAAATCTGACTGAAATTTAGGGACCTAATGGGTAAAAGGAACCTACTAGTGAAATCCTACAAATCTAGTGATGAAATTCATGGAGAAATCATTCAATTTCGGGGCTGGAACTGAAATAAACCTTGCGGCATTTTCCTGAAGGGCTGCTCAACTTCACTCCCTATTTTGCTCTAAGTTTCGCTTGATTTTGGTGAATGATTGATTAGATTAGGTTCTAATTAGTTTACTAGGCTAAACCATACAAAAAACCACATAGTTTAGGGGTTAAAGGACATAGTTTAGTTGTCCAACACATACGGGAAAAGACCAAAATGACCCTACTTAAAAATTGATGAGGGCTGACCACGGCTCCTTTGACGGATTGTCAAAGAGACCATGGACCGTCAAACTGGTCGTGGTTTTTGGTCCAGTTTCTGGGACTTCCCTCTACAGTCTACTTCACAGATGGTGTGAAGGATCATGGACCGTGAAGGTCACCGTGGTCCTTCACTTGGGCTAGGGGCCTATTGGCTTGTCTTCACGGGAGCCACCACGGCCCGTAAACAAGACCACGACCCGTGAAGGGTCCCGTGGTCTTGTGACTAAGCCTAGTGTGGTTTTGTCTAGCATATACGAGCCTCCCTATGGCTCGTGGGGTGATCCATAGCCCGTGAAGGGTCCCGTGGTCCACCTCTTCTGGGAGGCCATGAGCCACGGGCAGGTCAATGGACCGTGGTTCCTTCCACGGTCCGTGAACCCTGTCGTGGTTCACAGATTCTGGTGTTTTTTTTGCTGCATTTTCTAAGTCTGGTTTTCGAGGTGTTATAATATAGGTGTTGTTGTCAAACACATTTTGAGTTTATGGAAACTTTGCTCACTTTCTTTTATCCACTAAAATTTGGCATTTTTCTGTGTCTACTTAGTCAATGGAGATGCTATTTTGGAGAAATCCTGCACAAAACGCCTGTATTAATTTTCCAAACCCAAAGAGCTTCGAATTTCTGTCGGCGAAGTTGGTCTGGGCCATATCGCACATCTTCTATCTTTTCGGAATCCACATTGATCCCATATTTGGACACCACATGCCTCAAAAATGCTACCGAGTCTAGCCAAAATTCACACTTTGAGAACTTAGCATAAAGCTTATATTCTCGCATAGTCTGTAACACGATCTTTAGATAATCATCGTCTTCTTCATGGCTACGAGAGTATATCAGAATATCATCAATAAATACTATTACAAACTTGTTTAGAAACGTCCTAAACACCCTATTCATTAGATCCATGAATGCAGCCGGCACATTGGTTAATCCAAAAGGCATCACAAGGAACTCATAGTGCCCATATCGAGTTCTGAATGCCGTCTTAGAAATATCTTCCTCCCTGATTCAAAGTTGATGATAACCAGATCGAAGATCAATCTGCGAAAAGTGGACAACTCTCTCTAATTGATCAAATATGTCCTCCATGCGAGGTAAATGATACTTATTATGTATCATTACCTTGTCCAACTGTTTGTAGTCGATGCACATTCTTAGAGACCCATCTTTATTCTTTATGAATAATACTGGTGCACTCCGTGGATAAAACTCTTATCGAGTAAGTCTTGCAACTGCTGTTTTAGCTCCTTCAGCTCTGCTAGAGCCATACGATATGGGGGTATGGATATTGGAAATGTATCAAGATCTAAATCAATACCAAAGTCTATCTATCATACAGGAGGTAATCCTGGTAAATCCTTAGGAAATACATCAGAAAATTCATTCACCATTGGTATCTTCTCTAAGCTAAATGTTTCTTTTGTTGTATCCCTTACCATATCTAAAAGAATTATACAACCTTTCTGTAGTAATCTTTGATCCTTCATAAGAGATATGATTTTGCCCATCGCAGGGCTTGACCCCCTTTTAGCACAAAAATAGGCTCATCGGGTCTTTCGAATTTGACTATCTTTGAATGACAATCAACAGTAGCATAGCAAGGAGATAACCAATCAATGTCCATCAACACATCAAAATCAATCATATCAAGTACAATTAGGTTAGCTAGAGTATCCCTACCCTCAATTCCCATATGACAATCACGATACTCATATTCAACTAGCAAAGAATCCCTCACAGGAGTAGAAATAAGAAAAAGATGATTCATCATCTCTGGTTGTCTATCAAATCTCAAAGCAAAGTATGAGGACACATATGAGTGGGTAGATCCTAGATCAATCAAAGTATGGGCATCAAAGGAACAAACTGAAAGAATACATGTAACCACCGTATTTGAGGCTTGAACGTCCTGTCTAGTAAGTGCAAAAACTCTTGATTGACCTCTACCAGCAATCCCTTATCCTTGATTTCTAGTGAAATGATCTCCAGCACCTCTACCTCTATTTCATGTACCATTTTGAGTGGTCTGAGTAGGTGCAAATTTTTGAGCAGAAGTCTGTGTGGGGTTTCTCAGAGGTAGAGAAAAATGCCTAATACGATGCCCCAACTGACCACACCAAAATCACCCTCCGGTTAAAACACGACATTGTCCCACATGTGATTTACCACAAGTCTAGCAGAATGGAGCAGTGGCATACATTTGCTATGAATTACGATGTCCCTGTAATGATGATTATCCTTGAATACCCTATCTCTAATGTGTCTTGTATGTGGACTATGAAGTTGTATCCATTCCTGTCTAAGAGCCATGTTGTTGTCTTTTGTGATTCCCTGTTTTGTGATTTGCACCCAAGTCGCCGTTGTAAGATCCCTAAATCTTTGCCTTCTTACGTACATCATTGGCTGCACACTCCTCTCGACCCTTGTCTTCAATCTTCCTAGCTAAATCAACTACTTCTGAATAAGTCGTGGTACTCATATTTAGGGCTAGGGCATTGAATAGACGACCAACTAACCCATGCACGAACCTCTAAACTCTATCTGTTTCATTGGGTACCAACAAAGAAACATATCTAGCGAGCTTACGAAATTTGGCGTTATAAGTTGCCACATCCATGTCTGGAGTCTATACCGACCTCTCAAACTGAGTTGCATACTTTTGCCTCTGATTGTTAGGATGGAAATTATCCATGAACAACTTAGTCAACTCATCCCACTTCAGTGGTGCTGCCCCAGTAGGTCGACCTAGTAATACAATCTCATACCAAGTGTTAGCCATGTCCCCTAGTTTGTATGTTTCCAGCTCCACCAATCTCTCACTAGAACATCCTAGCGCCCGAAGGGCCTTGAATTTTCCATCTAAGAAACTTTGAGGATCAGCTGAACTATCAGAACCTGTGAATTTTGGTGATTTCAACTTCAAAAATTCGTGCAAGGATACCTCTTTATTCCCAAAAGTATAAGTCTGTGCATGAGCCTGAAGTGGTGCATGTGTCTGAGTAGGAGCAACATTATGCTAACCATTCCTCTACTGTCTATCCATTCTATTGACCAAACTCTCTATGGCTCTCTGTAGGGAGGTAAGTACCCCATCAGTAGCATTCTCATGCGATGATGGAGGTGGACTAGCGCTCCTTTCCGAAGTGACCTCCTTATAAGTTCTAGTAGTGGTGCTACAGTTCTCTGTGGTGGCATTACGACTCTTAGCTCGACCAGTTCTGCGAGCTCTTTCGCTCCCCCAGGTTGAGGAAATTGGCTGCCTGACCAAATTAAAATTAGGTGCCTTAGGAACACCTATCGTAGCTCTGTCTTTAGATAATCGGGTTCGAGCCATCAGGTTAACAGAAACAAATAATGTTACATTAATCTAGTTGGCCCTAAACGTCACACACATAAGCAGGAATGAGAAAGAAAAACCAGACACATCCTAGCACGTCCTCGAAGAATCACGATTATAGAAATGGCCGACAACATAACCAAAATTGAGATTCTACTACTAATGTATGCTCTATAAGTCATAAGAATAACCTAGTGCTCTGATACACACTTTTTCACGACCCAATTTGGGACAGTGACTGCTAAGGGAAAGAATCCCAAAGCAAGCCTTACCAGAATTCTACAGAAAATTGGGCAGAGTTTCCTTTGTTTTTTAAGCCTATCCTAAATTTTCCCTGTTTCAGAAATTCATAATACAACTAATAGCAACTATAAGACACAATATAATATCCATCAATGATCTGATCATCACACAAAAAAATAATTTCATCAACAAATACGAAAAAAAAAGTTCCAAACTAGTCACTTGACTACAATACGAAAGACTAATCATGACTCAAATAAAAAGGATGAAGAATGGAGCAACTCTAAGAGTTTTTAAAAGAAACTAAATAAACATAGCAAATCAATAGTTCTCTTGCCTTGAGAAGCAATGTGGGGCTCACCAGATGCTACCAAATCTGTAACGACCCTAAACGAACTAGTGAAACTAGAGCCTCCCATGTGAGGTTGGAGTTGAGAACTTGATGAAATGATGAGAAATGGCTTTTGAAGTTTAGTTTAAAGAGATTTGAGGTTAAACGTCAAGGAATGACCGTGACGTCCGGAAACTATTCATTTGAGCCAGTGAGTTGTAAGGTCAACTTTAAATAGTCATATATTTTAGATCAAAACGAATTAGGTGAACCATTACCTATCCAATTAAAGGTCTCTGAGTCATCTTTCCAACGCCACCGAGTTTACCCAATTCCGACTTTGGAGTAAAAAGTTATGGCCGAAATAGTGAAGCACTGTCCAAACAGACGAGTTTAGACGGGTTTAGTGAACACTTTTAAGTTTAACTTTGTGGGTCCTTAATTCTTTTCCTAAGTTTAGTCCCTATTATTCTTTGCCTTTCCTAGCAATTATAAAAACCCTTTTTGACCAAAATTCTTCCATTTAAATTACTCCAATTAGAAAAAAAAAACCCTTCCTCTTTCAAAAAGGTTCTCTCTAGAACGCCATGGAAACTCAAGGTGAAAGATGGAGCTAGGGTGGATGGTGGCTACTGATTTCTTCTCCAATTTCGTTTGGTTCTTGAAGATTAAGGTATGGGGACTCTTCATCTTTGATTCCTTCTTCAATCAAAGAGTCAATCCAAAAGATTTCAAAAGTTGTTCAAAAACTCAAAATCCTAATTTCGATTCTAGCATGGGTTCTTGCATTAAATGTTTTTTAATGATGATTTATGTTATTATTGATGGTTTTAAGAATGGAAATTCCATGAACCCATGTCTTTGCAAATTTCCTAAAGTTGGCTTATGAAGTGGAGTTATTGTTTATGATTGAATGATGATAGAATTATGCTTAAATTGAGTTGAATAGTTGATTTCTATTATTATCTATGCTTATCTATTGTGAATTATTGGAGAGTTGAGGAATGATGATTGTGGCTTTGGAAAAGGGTAAGTTGGCCTAACTTCATTGTTAATGTAGAATTGATATAGAATTTTGATAGATTGATGTGTGATCCACTTATGGTGGAGGTGTCTACTTATGGAGTGTATTATGATTATGGCCTTGAAGGCATTATATGAGGAATTGAAGTGTTGACATGATATCATATATGTGAATGTGATGCAAAGGATTGTGATGAGGTGTTTAGGTAATATTCTAATTGGAATTACGTATAACTTTAAAATGAGATGAGGGATATATATATAGGTGTATATGTATGCATTTTGGGCAGCACACAAATTTTTGGGCAGCACCTTTGAAGGACAGCTGCCCAAGGGATAAACATCACTTGTTTGACTATATATTTTCACTCCTTCTTTAGTAATTTCGTTTTCCTTAAGCCTTAGAACCTTAGAAACTTATATAAATAGATTGTTCTTCAAAATCATAAGAGAAAACTTGGTTCTTTTGGCTGGAATTCGAGACACACACTTCTTTTGGTAAGTGACAAAATCTGTTTCTGAGCTGGGTAGTGTTTGGTATTTTATGCATATCTCGCGATTGAGAACTTAGTTTGCAATGAACAAATATGATTTGGAAAGCTAACTCGTATACCTACAACTCTTATGTTTATGTAAAATGCTAATTTAACCGTTATGGATACGAAATATGGGACACAACACAGGGCAAGTTCTGCCCAGATTTCGGAAATTGAAATCCTGCATGTTCAGCTGTAGTGTTTTGAATATATCTTTTTGTACAAAATGTATTTTGTGGTGATTCTTGTTTGTTTGCAACCTTAAGAGATGTAGTTACATCTTTCATGAAGGTTATAAAGTCTAATTTTACCGTTTTCCTGTTCAAATCTAACTTGCGACTTGGGGTACCAGGCTGGACATATTCACTGTTTTGGGAGCATATTTGTATTTGTACATGCAAGACTTACTTGCGATGATGATCTTGTTTTACGTCGACATTACTGAGCTAATAGAAGTTAAATAAGTTATGTAATTATATTTTTAAGGTTATATATACTCGTGTACAAGCTGAGAACCTTGATACGTTGGTCGGGCTACGGTTTGAATTCTTGATGTTTTGTCGGACTGTTTCTATGCTAAAGCCCGAGGTTTGTGTATAAACTTGTACTTGTACTCTTGTTATTTTCTTGTATATTTGAAGGGTTATCTTGATACCTTGGTTACTTTTGTCACTTGGCATTGTCATGTTGGTATCCCTTAAGGCATTAAAGATGCTTGTGTAACTCGCCCACTTGTACAGATTGTTTGATCACCTAGCACTCTTGTTGGGACCTTGTCCTTCTTGTGGCTGTGACTTTGTCACGCTTGGCATGCCTCTTGATTTGGATCACTTGCCATCTTGACTCTGGATTTTTGGTCCGTCTTATGAATGGAAGTTGTCCATTTTAAGTACGAACTAGAAAGCCATTTTTAATATGGTTCTTGGTTCTCTTGATTATTGGGCTTTGACCCTTCTTGATACAGGGTGTCAACCCTTGTTGATACTTGCTCGTGCTTGGTGTGACGACGTGATGTATATATTGGGCGAGTCTTGTTATTGAATCTCTTGGAAATTGGTGCTATGAGCATTCTTGACACTTGTATCTTTAAGTGTAGAACTTGATGCCCTTAATGTGAACTCTAGTTTACTTGATAGGTTCTACACCGTGTAGGTAGTAGTATGGGATGCTATCTACACATGACACGAATAGCCTTTGAAGGTGCTAAAGTGAGTTCTTTAAGTCTATATGACTATTGTAGCACCCCTAAATACTGACCAAGAGTCGCATGTCTATTTACCGTTCCTTAATTACTAGAATATGTTTTAGTCTCATTTTGGGAACTTGAAGTGTTGTGATAATTGCCACTTGCTTAACATAAATTCTTATCGTAATTTAAGGATTTGTGATGGGGTGTTTAGGTAATATTCTAATTAGAATTATGTTTAACTTTAAAAGGAGATGAGGGATATACATATAGGTATATATGTGTGCTTTTTGGGCAGCCAACTTTTTGTTTGGGCAGGCCCTTTTGGTGACATCTGTACAGGTGATAAGTATCACCTTTGTAACTATATATTTTCACACCTCCTATAATTAATTTTGTATCCTCAAGTATAAGAACATTAGATCCATAACTTATCAGAGTGTTCTTCAAAATCACAAGAAAAACTTGGCCCTTTTGGCTGGAATTCAAGAACACACACTTCTTTTTGGTAAGTGACGAAATCTGCTTCTGAGCTGGGTAGTGTTTGGTATTTTATGCATATATCTCGCTCTATAACTTAGTTTACAGTGATTAAATATGATTTGGAAAGTTAATTCGTAGACCTACAACTCCTATGTTTATGTCAAACTCTGATTCAGCTGTTATGGATTCGAAATATGGGACGCAACATAGGACAAGTTCTGTCCAGATTTTGGAATTTCAAATTCTGTATGGACAGCTGTTAGTGTTTTGACTATATCTTGTTGTACAAAATACATTTTGCGGTGATTCTTGTTTTTTTGCAACTCTAAGAGATGTATCTACATATTTCATGAAGGTTATAAAGTCTAGTTTTGCTGTTTTCTATTTCAAATCTAAGTTGCGACATGAGGTACTAGGCTGCCAGAATCACTGTTTTGGGAGCATTGTTGTGTTTGTGCAGGCTAATTTTACTTGTGATGATGATCCTAATTTACATCAATGTTTTTGAGCTGCTAGGGATTAAAGAAGTTGTTTAATTGTATTTTAAAGGTTGTATATACTCATGAACAAGTTGAGGACCTTGATACATTGGTTGGACTGTTTCCTTGCTAAAGCACTGAGGTTTGTGTATAAACTTGTACTTGCACTCTTTTAACCTCTAGTATGTCTGAAATTGGATCTTGGTACCTTGGTTACCTCTTGTCACTTTGCATTGTTGTGTTGGTATCCTTTGAGATGTTAAAGACGCTTGTGTAACTCGCCCACTTGTATGGATTGTTTGATCACCTGGCACTCTTGTTGGGACGTTGTCTTTCTTGTGGCTGTGACTTTGTCACTCTTGGCATGCCTCTTGATTCGGATCATTTGCCATCTTGACTCTGGATTTTTAGTTCATCTTAAGTATGGATGTTGTCCATTTTAAGTACGAATTAGAAAGCCATTTTTAA
Organism: Solanum stenotomum; assembly: GCF_019186545.1. Lineage (NCBI taxonomy): Eukaryota > Viridiplantae > Streptophyta > Magnoliopsida > Solanales > Solanaceae > Solanum > Solanum stenotomum. The sequence continues at coordinate 33,921,176 of NC_064292.1, forward strand.
TATGGTTCTTGGTTCTCTTGATTATTGGGCTTTGACCCTTCTTGATATAGGGCGTCGACCCTTCTTGATACTTGCTTGTGCTTGGTGTGAGGACATTATGTACATATTGGGCGAGCCTTGTTGTTGAATCTCTTGGAAAATGATGCTATGAACGTTCTTGACATTTGGGTCTTTAAATATCGAACTTGATACTCTTTATATATATTGTTTACTTGATTTTTTAATTATGTTCAATTATGTTGCCCATGACTTGAGAAAGTTTGTTTTGTGAATCCGATGGCTCTGAAACTATAGTTTTGCACCACTAAGCTATATGCTTAGCGATAGTTGTTTCTATCGTAGGGGAATGATCGAGTGGATGCAGCCATTGGAGATGAAAATTTTGAGAGCCTTAAGGAAGATCACATTTGCATATAGACATCTATATTTTGTATAAACCTTTGGACTTGTACATGATCTATGTGTTGTAGATTTACATGAAATTTTGAGGACTAATTTGATCATGTCGCCATGGGTTGTAATATAAGTATGGCTCTATGTTTTGACCTTTTGGGGTGTGTAAGCCCAAGTCTTGTAATATATTAAATTTATCACTAATTTTGTATGATTGTGTGAAGCATGAAAGATCTAGTTCGGGTACTCGGAAGTTGGTGGTATTCTTTTACGTCATTTTCATCTAGTGTGCGAGGGTAATATGTGTATAAAAATCTCATAAGTTATTGTCTTATATTATTTCGAAAGGGTCGTTACAACTAGAGTGTGAAGTCCCTCAAATGCATGAATGTTTCCTAAATGACTTTAAAGAAGAATGTTGACTTATTGTCTAAATGATTTGTTGAATGAATAGATTATGTTAATGAAGTGAGTTACTTGGTATGTTACCTTGAAGCATGATGGTTTTTGTCTATAGTAGCCTTGAGGAACACTTAGGTGTGTATGAAGAGGTTGTATGGACGACCATTTCATGTCTCACTCAAATGTGTCTTAGGGTAACTTTAGATAAGGGTCTTTGGACGATGAAATGTGTTACGTGGTGAAAATGTTGAGTATGTCTATAATGTGGTTAATGTCTTATATGTTGGTTTTGTTCTATAATATGTCTAATATGTCAATGTTCATGAAGTTTTACTAAAATGGCATAAGACATGACTTTCAACCAAATGCCCTTTTTAGCATGTTTTTGCATGGTTTCCATACTTAGTACTTAATTGTGCTAACCCCTTTCTTTCCTTTTGACTAAAGTGTAGGGATTTGGAGAAGTTGATATTCCATGGTTGATGGATAGGTTTTCAAGATGTTTGAAGATGAAGACTTGGTGAGTCCTCATAGATTCGAGGACAATAACAAACATTTTCCTTTTTGTCTTGTAGTTTTGTTATATTTTTGAGTGGGCTTAGTCCCAATGTTGTATTCAAGTATTAGATGATTTTGAGACATCTTGGATAAAGTCTAGAAAGTCTTCCGCTTGCTATTTAATGAAAGTATCTTCGTGTGTGAAGAAATTTTTTTTAAAATTTTTTTTTTTTAAGTATCGTATGAAATGAATGATCCATGAGGCTTGTATTTGACCTCTTCGAGGTCGAATACGCCGGTTACGACTAGGGCGTGCTCTCGGGTCGTGACAATCTTTGTATCAGAGCATAAGTTTCCGGGATGGTCTTAGGTTGTCTCAAAACCACATCTAGTAGAGTCTTGTTCATAATGTGAAGCGCGCCAGATTATGAATAAGAGGCTTTTGGATGCTAAGAAAGTTTCACTTCTTCATTCTTTTAGTCGTGCCATGGAGTTTCTCTCTATAATGTCTTCCCTTGTTCCGTATGTGATGGTCATTTGAGTGTAACCTTTGAGGATGTTTTAATGTTGCAAGGGTTGAGGGAGAGAGAATGTTTGTTGTGATGCCAACTATGACTTGGTGACTTAGTAGGTGTGAGGTGAAAGATTGTGGTGATGACTTTAGTATGAATGGGATTCCTTTGGTTATGCGTGTTATTGGTAATATCCGGCTTAGTCATGAGGAAGTTTTGTGATGTGTTGAAGGAATTTGTGAAATGTGTGGTGATTTAGAAATGCTAGGTGTAATGAGTATAAAAGCCTAGAGTTCTTTTGATCCGACCTTAGGATTAGGAGGTGAATTTGAAAGAACTAGTAAGAGTTTCTCCTAAGTGAGGGAAATATGTGGTTAGATGATAAGGTCTTTAAGTGTGGTTGATGTTTATGAGTTAGGCTTGAAGGATGTTTTCATTACAAGAGGTTTAGCGAATTAAAGAGTTGGGTAAGAATGGTTTTGGTAAGATTGATGGTATGTTGAGTAGTGAAGTTGTTGAGAAGTGTTGATATCCTTACCTACTTCTATATGTGCTTACTCAAGCCTAAAACAAAGAGTTCCTAGAAACTTGGGTTATGTTTTGGAGTCTTATGTGAAAAAGAGTTTTCCATGGTTTCCTTATGTCATGCATGTTTTAAATGAAATCTTGTTAAATGAGAAAATGAATTTTCATAAATTTTTGTTCCTCATGTTGATGTGCATCTATAATGATTTGCCTAAATATTGCATGAGTTGACTTATGAGCATGTTTAAAAGTGTTTTGATGATGTTGCCTCAAGTGCTTCTATGAGAAAGTTGCATAATGTGCATTTAGCTTAAGTTGTCTATTTGCTTTATGAGGTGATAGTGTGAGCATGCTTACTTGAGTTTTGGAGAAGGTCGCATGATTTGCTTTAATGAGAAAATTGCTTATTGTGTCTTTTGATGTTATGATGTGCATGAGATGATTTAGAGAAGGAAGTACCTCCATTGAAATGAAATGAGAAATGAGAAAAGGTAAAGATGATGCAGAAGGAGTTAGTAGATGTTGTGCCTACTTTCTTGAATTGCATGAAGTTGTGTGGGACTTTCTATGTGGAGTTGATATTTCCTCCTATATTTATACATTTGTATTGATGTTGTATGCATGTTGATAGGCTGTTTACTTGAGTCGTTACCCCTTATGTGTTTAAAGTGTCATTCGAGGACGAATGTTCCCAAGTGGGGGATAATGTAACGACCCTAAAAACGAACTAGTGAAACTAGAGCCTCACATGTGAGTTTGGAGTTGAGAACTTGATGAAATGATGAGAAATGGCTTTGAAGTTTAGTTTAAAGAGATTTGAGGTCAAACGTCAAGGAATGACCGTGACGTCCGGAAACTATTCATTTGAGCTAGTGAGTTGTAAGGGTCAACTTTAAATAGTCATATCTTTTAGCTCAAAATGAATTAGGTGAACCATTACCTATCCAATTAAAGGTCTCCGAGTCCTCTTTCCAACGCTACCGAGTTTGCCCAATTCCGACGTTGAAGTAAAAAGTTATGGCCGAAATAGTGAAGCACTATCCAAAAGGATGAGTTTAGACGGGTTTAGTGAACACTTTTAAGTTTAACTTTGTGGGTCCTTAATTCTTTTCCTAAGTTTAGTCCCTATTATTCTTTGCCTTTCCTAGCAATTATAAAACCCTTTTTGACCAAAATTCTTCCATTTAAATTACTCCAATTAGAAAAAAAAAAGAAGAAACCCTTCCTCTTTCAAAAAGGTTCTCTCTAGAACTCCATGGAAACTCAAGTTGAAAGATGGAGCTAGGGTGGATGGTGGCTACTGATTTCTTCTCCAATTTCGTTTGGTTCTTGAAGATTAAGGTATGGGGACTCTTCATTTTTGATTCCTTCTTCAATCAAAGAGTCAATCCAAAAGATTTCGAAAGTTGTTCAAAAACTCAAAATCCTACTTTCGATTCTAGCATGGGTTCTTGCATTAAATGTTTTTGAATGATGATTTATGTTATTATTGATGGTTTTAAGAAAGGAAATTCCATGAACCCATGTCTTTGCAAATTTCCTAAAGTTGGCTTATGAAGTGGGGTTATTGTTTATGATTGAATGATGATAGAATTATGCTTAAATTGAGTTGAATAGTTGATTTCTATTATTATCTATGCTTATCTATTGTGAATTATTGGAGAGTTGAGGAATGATGATTGCGGCTTTGGAAAAGGGTAAGTTGGCCTAACTTCATTGTTAATGTAGAATTGATATAGAATTTTGATAGATTGATGTGTGATCCACTTATGGTGGAGGTGTCTACTTATGGAGTATATTATGATTATGGCCTTGAAGGCATTATATGAGAAATTGAAGTGTTGACATGATATCATATATGTGAATGTGATGCAAAGGATTGTGATGAGGTGTTTAGGTAATATTCTAATTGGAATTACGTATAACTTTAAAATGAGATGAGGGATATATATATAGGTGTATATGTATGCATTTTGGGCAGCACACAAATTTCTGGGCAGCACCTTTGAAGGACAGTTGCCCAAGGGATAAACATCACTTGTTTGACTATATATTTTCACCCCTCCTTTAGTAATTTCGTTTTCCTTAAGCCTTAGAACCTTAGAAACTTATCTAAATATATTGTTCTTCAAAATCACAAGAGAAAACTTGGCTTCTTTTGACTAGAATTCGAGACACACACTTCTTTTTGGTAAATGACAAAATTTGTTTCCGAGCTGGGTAGTGTTTGGTATTTTATGCATATCTCTCGATCTAGAACATAGTTTGCAATGCAAAAATATGATTTGGAAAGATAACGCGTATACCTACAACTCTTATGTTTATGTAAAATGCTAATTTAACTGTTATGGATACGAAATATGGGACGCAACACAGGGAAAGTTCTGCCCAGATTTCGGAAATTGAAATCCTGCATGTTCATCTGTAGTGTTTTGAATATATCATTTTGTACAAAATGTATTTTCCGGTGATTCTTGTTTGTTTGCAACCTTAATAGGTGTATTTACATCTTTCATGCAGGTTATAAAGTCTAATTTTACCGGTTTCCTATTCAAATCTAACCTGCGACTTGGGGTACCAGGCTGGACAGATTCGATGTTTTGGGAGCATATTTGTATTTGTACATGCTAGACTTACTTGCGATTATGATCCTGTTTTACGTCGACATTACTGAGCTAATAGAAGTTAAATAAGTTATGTAATTATATTTTTAAGGTTATATATACTTGTGTACAAGCTGAGAACCTTGATACGTTGGTCGGGCTACGGTTTGAATTCTTGATGATTTGTCGGACTGTTTCTATTCTAAAGCCCGAGGTTTGTGTATAAACTTGTACTTGTACTCTTTTTATTTTCTTGTATATTTGAAGGGTTATCTTGATACCTTGGTTACTTTTGTCACTTGGCATTGTCATGTTGGTATCCCTTAAGGCATTAAAGATGCTTGTGTAACTCGCCCACTTGTACAGATTGTTTGATCACCTAGCACTCTTGTTGGGACCTTGTCCTTCTTGTGGCTGTGACTTTGTCACGCTTGGCATGCCTCTTGATTCGGATTACTTGCCATCTTGACTCTGGATTTTTAGTCCGTCTTATGAATGGAAGTTGTCCATTTTAAGTACGAACTGGAAAGCCATTTTTAATATGGTTCTTGGTTCTCTTGATTATTGGGCTTTGACCCTTCTTGATACAGGGCGTCGACCCTTCTTGATACTTGCTCGTGCTTGGTGTGACGACGTGATGTATATATTGGGCGAGTCTTGGTATTGAATCTCTTGTAATTTGGTGCTATGAGCATTCTTGACACTTGGATCTTTAAGTGTAGAACTTGATGCCCTTAATGTGAACTCTACTTTACTTGATAGGTTCTACACCGTGTAGGTAGTAGTATGGGATGCTATCTACACATGACACGAATAGCCTTTGAAGGTGCTAAAGTGAGTTCTTTAAGTCTATATGACTAAAGTGTGAAGTCCCTTAAATGCATGAATGTTTCCTAAATGACTTTAAAGAAGAATGTTGACTTTTTGTCTAAATGATTTGTTGAATGAATAGCTTATGTTAATGAAGTGAGTTACTTGGTATGTTACCTTGAAGCATGATGGTTCTTGTCTATAGTAGTCTTGAGGAACACTTAGGTGTGTATGAAGAGGTTGTATGAGTGTCCATTTCATGTCTCACTCAAATGTGTCCTAGGGTAACTTTAGATAAGGGTCTTCTGATGATGAAATGAGTTACGTTGTGAAAATGTTGAGTATGTCTATAATGTGGTTAATGTCTTATATGTTGGTTTTGTTCTATAATATGTCTAATATGTCAATGTTCATGAAGTTTTACTAAAATGGCGTAAGACATGACTTTCAACCAAATGCCCTTTTTAGCATGTTTTTGCATGGTTTCCATACTTAGTACTTAATTGTTCTAACCCCTTTCTTTCATTTTGACTAAAGTGTAGGGATTTGGAGATGTTGATATTCCATGGTTGATGGATAGGTTTTTAAGATATTTGAAGATGAAGACTTGGTGAGTCCTCATAGATTCGAGGACAATAACCAACATGTTCCTTTTTGTCTTGTAGTTTTGTTATAGTTTTGAGTGGGTTTAGTCCCAATGTTGTATTCAAGTATTATATGGTTTTGAGACATCTTGGATAAAGTCTAGAAAGTCTTCCGCTTGCTATTTAATGAAAGTATCTTCGTGTGTGAAGAAAGTTTTTTTTAATTTTTTTTTTTAAGTATCGTATGAAATGAATGATCCATGAGGCTTGTATTTGACCTCTTCGAGGTCGAATACGCCGGTTACGACTAGGGGGTGCTCTCGGGTCATGACAAAATCACACTCTAGTTAATGAAATCCTCTTTAATACCTCCTGAGTTCTCTGTAAAAACAATTAACGAGGAGTGAGACACTAGCTCAGTGAGTAATAATACTTAACCACAACCATTTTAATGAGGGACTAGTTAGAAAACATCTTACTATAATAATTAAAATGATGAAATAATGCTCTTTCAGAAATTATAATAATATTCAATCTTGTGTGCCTTATATAAGCAAAATCAATGTAAATACTTAATAGTAAACTCATAAAAACATTTGCATATCAAATCTTATAGCTGGGAGGTTTCCAAGGATGAATCATGTAATGAGTGTTCCTTCTCTTTAAGATGTAACCAATTACAGTGAACTCCTCATAAAGGAGTTAAATATTCATATCAGTACATCCCTACTCGAGGGAAATCAGTAACAGTATACTAGTTCTACCTTCCCACTAGCAAGGGCTTTATCAGTAATCAGTAACTACAAGGTGCGTCAGGTCTAACGAACCATTCATTAGCTACGGGATTCATCAAGGTCTACTCCCATTTATACTTATCTTGTAATCAAGAGAAGCATTTCAAAATCGAACAGAGCATTTAAATCTTATCAAATCATATTACTTCAAAGTTTAACAATCACATGTCAAAATACTATTTCTCTAAAAAGTGTAAGACCCTTTCATTACAGTAATCATATCTTGTAAGACTGAGATCATCTTAAATAATCTTTTCAGTATCATATCAAGTGAAAGACTTGTCCCACATGCAAGTTCAAAACAGTCGGTAACACAATTACTTTATAAACCATATAAAAATTATGGAATTTGTGAAATACAAATTATGGTAAGATTACTACTCACAGTACTTGTGCTGAAAATACCAATCTCACCACTCGAGTAATCTGAATGAATCCCTTTGGTAAATCTATAATCACATTCATAACTATTTCGTGTTAACTCCTTCGTTTAGGCTATTTCATGCTAAATTCAGAATACCCAACCCCTTTTTGGACTTTTTGGTTGCCTACCAATTTGATGCACCATATATATATTCAAGCCATGACTAATTCAATTGGAGAAATAAACTATTAACTTCATCTATTTTATCCATCTTATTCATGTAATTCTATATACTCTCTAATCTCTGGCAATCAGATTTCTATTCTCCAAAGTAAACTACCTAGGCTAGGAGTCTTGGCAAGTCTGTAGAAGAAGAAGAAAGGAAACAAAGATTTACCCCAAACCTCTTTCTCCTCCTACGCCCCTTACCATTTTCACCCTTCAACTCTTTCTTATCTTCTCTGTTCCTTTGCTGGAAAAGAAACGAAGTTGCTAGCGTTCTCTTCATTTTTCCTTTTTCTTATTTTTTTTCTTAGTTGCAGTGTTGTTGCTGCTTCTGTTAGGGCTTTTAGCCTTCTTTTTAATTTATGTCCTCTTTTATAAAACAAATATGAGAGCTAAATGGCATGTATGCCCTTTTTTCAATATAGGGTATCACATAAATTATGGATCAACTTAGCCATAAGAAGAAATAATATATACATCCAATTTTGTCTGATGATATCTAACACTATGTATATCAAAAAAACTGTTGTTCCATTTCATAAGGATGAGAGATTTATTGTTTTTGTCCGAGGGCTCTCTCCTCAGTTGCCACAATTTCCTTCTCGAGCGTAATTTTGATTGCAAACAAGAATGGTTCATTAGTACACACATTATGTAACATCTATTAACATTACACTACAACAAACGAGACATTTAGTTGTTTTTCCTTTTGGTTGCAATTCGTTTCAAGTAAATGTAGGCATGATATTATAGTACCTTCGTGAGGCTTTTCAATTTGGTATCAAGCTCATGATATGCTTGATTCAAGTTTCTTCCTGTCTCCAGACACCTACACATATAAGGCGAAATGGTTTTGTCAGATAACCTAAGACAAATAACATACCAGTACAGTCTCACGAGTAAGGTTTGGAGAGACTAGAGTGTATGCAGACTTCAACCCTACGTACCTTTTCAGGTAGACAGATGTTTCTGATAGACTTTCAACTCAAAGAAAGCAAAAACACAATATTTATGAAGACAATAAAAGCAGTAATAATAATAGGATAGAAAGAATCGTACTCGTTCTTGGACACACTGTCAACTACCTCGATAAAAAGTACATCCATTGACAAGATTACATGATCCAATGTTGCGCAAAAGAAGTTGAAAAAATGAATCTGCATTATTATGAAGAAGAATTCTTATGGCTACTTTAAGAAATAACAACTCACAATGCCGAACTTACTTTAAGCTTGAAACAATTATTCTTTAAAAAAACAAAATCCACATCCGGTGACGACTCACTAAAATTAAATTAAAGTAACACAAGTCGTCAACAAACATGGTCAAAATAAAAACCAAATTAGCTCATAACAATAACGAAAAAACATATAGAGTCGTAGTCAGGTTTTATATAACAGTGCGAGCATCATGGAAAAAATGACAAACTAGATTCAGGAAGAAGGAATGAGTTTCCTTCTTCAACAAGTAAACGGTTCGGAATTTGCTATTAACCATACACTATCATAAGCACCCCTAGTGAGTGAAAATACCTTTAAGGATGGCTCAGACTCTTCAAAAATATCAACAGATGTGTATTGGACATGCAACATCATTTTTGGAGAGTCCAAACAACATAATTTTAACGAGTAAAGAATTCAGGTAAATTGTAGTAAGTTACTAAGAAGTGCAACATCATTGTATACCTCATCCTCAAGTGATTCAATGAGTGCACTTATATGAATTTTATTGGTTTCGAGAACCTACACATAAATTATTTTAATTATATATAAACAGTATCATTTACCACCAGTAAGTATCGATGTCGTTGAACGTACCTCGTTCCCTAAAGATTGACATATTTGGTTAAATTCCTATTCATCCACTTTCTCAAACTCATCGTCCATAACCTGAACATAAAATATGATGTGTATCACAAGAAGAATCATGGCGGAAAGTTCTAGAAACTTCCCCCATCATAATTAGCATCGAGTTATAGTTTTGAGTTTATAAGTTCGGAATCCTACAAAATGATACTTTTTATGTACATAATTAAATGTCATCTTAGTAAAATAATACACTCTTGAATATTTATAAATTTACTTATTTTGAACTATATAAAACATCTCAATAGTTCATTTATATTTCTTTATAGAGTTCATGTTTCAAGAGACGCTTATTAAATAGAAATAGTTTAGCAAATTCTACATTGTATTTATTAATTTGTTAAGGGCGTAATTTTTTTGCTACGGTGATATTAGTTAGAAAAAGAGGGGGTAAGTTTTTCAATTCCAACCCTTCATATTGGGAAGGTTAAATTAAAGACCACAAAATTTAGTGAACTATTTCCTATATCCCATATTACTTTATACTTATCCACATTACTAACAATATTTGTCCTAATATAAATTTACAAAAATAAAAAAGAATTAATTTATTTTTCTCTTTTTTTCCATTAAATTAATTCTTTTTAAAAATATAAATATTATAATATTTTTTAATAAAACTCTCCATTATTAAAGTTGGTGTTAATGAACAAGATATATGAATAATGAATATATAAGAGTTAAAGGTTAAATTTTTTTTAAAATTTCTTTTTATTTATGATTTCCGAAGGACACGTAATGGAGAAATGAAATAAAAAAGTACACACATATTGATATAAGATAATGAAATTTTAAAAAAAAACAATTTTTATTTTTTTTAAATGTATCTACATGTTAATCAAGATACTTGAGAGATTCACTAGTTGTAACGACCTTTTCTCATCCTTATGGAAAAGCCAATGTGGAAAGAATTTGAGCCAGAAAACTTTTGAGTAGTGACTTGGAAAATTTCTAGCCTATGCCAAACTTGGATGAAGTCTTAGTCAGGTGAGGTCTAGGGAAATGTGGTAATGAATGGGGGATTTAATTATGAATTTTATCACATGAGTAGATAGGCAAGACAATAAGGAGCTTGTACGGCTTTACAAAATCGAATTCGGGCGAGTAGAACTCCCGAAACCGATCTTGGCGTGAAAAGGTAGTTTTTCAACGTCAAGGTTTGAAGGTGTGTTGTGAAATGGGAGCTTGGAACTCAAATTCTGACTCTCTGTACAAGCCACCAGGGCGGGAGTGGGGCTGCTGTGGCAGGTTGGGTCTTGCTGTGGCGGGACAGTCGTGACTTAAGTCAGGAAAAAACCCCAAAATCGTTATGTTGAATAAACTTCGTTCTTGAGAGCTTGGAGATGACCCAGGGCAGTTCTTGACAGTTTTCCATGAATTCTAGTGCTAAAGGTAAGATTATTACTCCATTAATCCTTAATTTGATTCATAGAACTAAGAATCTTGGGAATTTATCATTAGGGGACGGTTTTGGCCTCAAGTTAATGGTGGGAAAAGCCCTAGTTGAATTTTAGGATCTTGGGTTTGGCCTTGGATTGATAGTTTGATTATTGTTCATGTAAATTAGGCCTTGTTTATTGATCGTTGCGGTAAATTACTTTTTTAAAAATAAGAACAAGCGGAAAGAATCCGGAAAAGGAAGGCTCAAGTGTCTTAGGAGGATTCAGGCATGGTTTCGAGGTAAGTGATTGTTTGATTTCATGTTTGTGTGATACATACCAGTTAATTACTCATTGTATGCATGCGTGTATGTGAATAGGGAAAGGTGAATCAATTCTAATGAAATGATTACGTGTGAACAATTACATGCCATGAACCTCTTACGTGATTGTATAACTATAAGTATTATTCCTTATGGTGTGGTTGTGATTGTGGTTGTGTTGATTGGATTGGGTGTCACGTTCCGACATATAGATTGGATTGGGTGACACGTTCTAACACATACATTGGATCGGGTGTGACGTTTTGACACATATATTGGACTGGGTGTCATGTTTCGACACATACATTGGATCAGGTGTCACATTCCGATACACTAACAATTTGGGTATGGGTTCCATGAGAGAACCACTTCTGATTAATATGTTGTTTACCTGTCATTGATATTGGGAATTGTATGTTGTTCCTAAAATGCTAATTGAACTATGTATTTTGTATATGTGTGTTTACTGTGTTGTAATTACCTGCTTGTGTTTTGCTTACTAGAATAGCGGCGTGATCGTACTAGTACACTGTGGTTGTGTACGGATACTACACTTTCTCGTTCTTTGTTGAGTACTAGGCATCTTCAGGCGGCTACTGATAGACCTAGCTAGGGGATCACTGATCGAGACCGGATTCAAGGGTGAGCCAGTTCTTTCAGGCTGCCATGGATCCATCCTTAGTTTAGTCCACTCTTTCGGACTCAACACTATTTATGTTTAGACATTTTCTTGTGTTTAGTTTCGGGGTTGTACCCCTTTTTCTTAGACTTGTCGTTTAGTAGAGTTTTGGTACATTGACTTTCAGGTTCTAGGGGTTGAATTTCCGCAATAGTTATATTAGTTGTTTTTGTTAAACTTTCAGAGTTTATGGGTGTTAGCTTCTTAGTGTTATGTAAATTCTGATAAATGACACTTAACATACTACTCACAATTCCCACAAACATGGAGATCCAATAAGGAAAGGATCCAAGAAAACAACACCAACATGGAAAGAGATATATTCTGATCCTTACAACTATTACATAAATGAAGGGCATAATCAAACGGATTAACAATCATTAACAGATGGCCTAAAGTTGGCAGCAGATCAATCAAGAAAATTGTGATTGATAGGACAAGATCAAGAAATCATCAATCAAGCCAAGAATAGAGACAAGCCATCAAGAGAAGAAAGGAAATCAGATCAAGCCAAGAGTCAAGATAAATCCTCCAGCCAAGCACAATATCTAGTCATATCTATCAAGAAGGAAGGAATGCAATTTACCATGCGCATATCTAATATGGACATGCATCAGCAAATCGCCTTAATTAAGGGATTCCTCAAATACTTGATTGAAGCATAACTCCCTTGGGTTTTCCTTACAAGAGCACAAGTCTATTCATATATATACCCCCTCAGACTTAGGTGTGAAGTACGCAACTTCACTTGAGCTTATAGTGCAATCTTCTTTTATCTTTCATAAAGCTTTGTAATCACGTGAGTGAAACAATTGAAAAGAAAAGAGAAAGAAGAATTCTGAATGTAGGTTTACAAGTAGCGGAAGTGTCAAGTTAGAACTTTTGATATGCATATCAAAAATGATCAAATCACGGAAACTCTGTACATCACAAGTTCACTTCAAAGCTCTAAAGGAAACCCTTGAAACCCAAGGGGACTGGAATAGGCACCACATCGGTGATCCGAACCAGTATAAAAATACTTTGTGTTATTTACTTACTGCAAGTTATTATTACTGTTTATCTATTCTACTAACGTGCAGGTAAGTCGACTGGCCATTACAGAAAGTCGAATAAGGAAATCTTAATTCACCCCCCCCCCCTTTTGAATTTCAATTGGTATCAGAGCAGGTCTCACTATTTCAGTGTTTAACCGCACGTGAGCAAAGATCCAATGGCACACTATCAGATTCATGGCGCTTTACTTCAAGATGGACATTCTTCACACCGACCACCATACTTTAATGGACAATATTACTCTCACTGGAAAGACATATTCAGAATCTTTGTCTCTTCAAATGATCATCAAGCATGAATAGTAATCAAGAAGGGCCAAAGCCTATTCCTGGATTGACTGAAAAATATGGCACTGAAAAGCCATTTGATCCTCAATCATTTGATATCACTAAGGAACAACAAGAGGTAATTCAAACTAATGTTAGAGCTATAAGTTTGTTATATTGTGCAGTGAGTGGAGCAGAATATGACAAAATATCAACATGTAAAACTGCGAAAGAAATGTGGGACAAACTAGAAGTGACTTATGAAGGAACTACTAAAGTAAAGGAAGCTCGGATCAGTTCACTTGTAAATGAATATGAGTTGTTCAAAATGGCCGAAGATGAAAATGTTGAATCCATGTTCTTGAGATCCAGTAAAATTGTCTGCGAACTCAAATCACTTGGAATGATGTATTCAAATGCACTACAAGTCAGAAAACTCGTTAGAAGTCTTCCCAAGGCTTGGGAAACTAAATCTGCCATTCTTGAAGATGGAGATCTGCAGAAAATGGCATACGATGAACTTCGAGGCAGCTTAATGGCCTATGAACATAATTATATTAACAGGTACAACAAGGATGATAAAAAGAAGACTGTGTCATTTACACATCTGAAATTGGAGAAGAAGCTGATGAAGATCAAGATGAATGAATGACTCTTATCAATCGAGGAGTAAGACAAATGCTTAGACAGAGAAGACAGAGACCTCAATAGGACTTCAAGAACAATGATTTCAAGAGGAATGATGATTGTTGTTACTAATGCGGAAAACCAGGAAACATCAAACAAAACTGCCCAGAATGGAGAAGAAGAAACGAAGATCCTAAGAGTCTTGGAGCATAGGATCAAGGTGAAACAACTGATGAAGACCATGATGAAATGGCGAATCTATGTTTCATGGCACTAGGTGAAACAAGTGAGGTAAGATCTTTTAACTGTCCTAACTGTAATGACTTATAAAATTCTTTGGACATGGTTGCTGATGAATTATAGAAGGTTATTGACAAATACAATAAAATTTCTCAAGAAAAGAAAGACTTGCTAATTCTTCTCGAAGTAAGTCAGATTGAAGTCGACTTACTAACAGAAGAGCTAGATGAAGTCAAAATGCAGTTAAACAGCATCAAAAAATCTCCAAGTCATAGTTCTGTGTAATCTAACAGAACTACACTTCATAGAAGAAACTCTTCTAATAATAGTTCTAACAGTTCAAACAGATCTATTTCTAATTACTCTTCTTCTAAAAATTCTACTAAAATTACTAGTTACACTTGTGGTGATCTTGATCACAAATCCTTTAAGAGTAGAAAATATTCTTCTGGAAAATGGATCCGGAGACCAAAAGTTACTAATCATCAAGGACCCAAAAATACTTGGGTACCTAAAAGAAACTAATCATATTATTTTGCAGGAGCAATCCAAGAAAACCTACAACAAGGGAATGTGGGTACTTGACAGCGAATGCTCCAGACATATGTGCGGAAAGAAAGAAAATTTCAAAACTATCAAAAGAATCGATGGAGGATGTGTTAGATTTGGAGATAATGCTAAAGGGGAAGTAACCAGAGTTGGAACTATCACTTTCAGCTCATCATGCGATCTAGTCGAAGTATATTTGGTTGAGGGAATAAAACATAATCTTCTCAGCATTAGTCAACGATGTGACGCTAGATTTCAAGTCACCTTCAATACAACTAGTTGCATCATCAAACATCCAGATAACAAGCTCAACATCATCGGAGATCGAGTTAATAATATCCATATCTTAAATAATGTTGATTTTCTATGTCTTACATGTCTTACTGCAGTCTCAAGTGATCCTTGGCTATGACATCGAAAGATTGGACATGCAAGCACGCATGCCCTCGAGAAACTATCGAGACCTGAACTAGTCATCGGTCTGCAAATATTAAAGTTTGAGAAAAATCACATTTGTGATGCATGTCAATTGGGTAAGCAAACTCGTTCATCTTTTAAAATAAAATACATTGTAAGTACTTCTAAACCCCTTCAGCTTCTTCACATGGATCTGTTTGGTCCTACTCGAACTGCCAACATTGGAGGTAAAGGATATACATTCGTAATTGTTAACGACTTCTCAAGGTTTACATGGGTAATTTTTCTCACTCATAAAATGAATCTTTTGCTAACTTTGAAGTATTTTGTAGAAGAGTTCAAAGAGAAGCAGGCTACTTCATTACAACTATCCATAGTGATCATGGTGGAGAATTCGAAAATAAAGCTTTTGAAGAATTCTGCACTGAAAATGGTTTCTCTCAAAACTTCTATTTTTCTAGATCACCTCAGCAAAATGGAGTGGTAGAAAGGAAAAATCATTCATTACAAGATACAGCAAGAACAATGCTACTCGATCGAAGTCTTCCTGATCATTTTTGGGCAGAAGCAGTAAGTATTGCTTGTCACATTCTTAACAGGTGTCTTATCAGGCCTAAACTAAAGAAGACTCCTTATGAACTCTGGAGAGGAAAGAAACCTAACATCAGCTATTTCCATCTTTTTGGATGCAAATGCTTCATCCACAATAATGGTAAGAACAATCTTGGAAAATTTGATCCAAGAAGTGACAAAGGTATTTTTCTAGGTTATGCACCTATTAGCAGGACCTTTCGAGTCTTTAATAAAAGAAATTTAAGTGTTGAAGAATCTGTCCATGTGGTATTTGATGACACTAAGCCAAGAATGCAGGAAAGAGAAACAGGTGAGGATGAAATTAAAACATCCAAACTAGCAGAAGAGATTCGAAAAGTGTCCACTGAAAATCTCAATGAAGAGCCAGCTACAGCAGAAGTATAGTCGACTACTCCGGCCGACAAAGTAAACATTCCCAGGGAATGGAGACACAATGCCAGCTACCCTGAAAACTTCATTCTGGGAAAACCAGATGACAAAATCCAGACAAGATCCTCTCTCAAAAAACAAGCCTCATTAGCTCTCATATCTCAAATGGAACCAAAACGAATTAATGAAGCAATGGAAGATGAGTCTTGGATACAAGAAATGACAGAAGAACTTGATCAATTCAAAAAGAAACAAGTATGGACTCTTATTTAAATACCTAAGAATTGTTCTGTGATAGGAACCAAATGGGTATTTCGCAACAAATTGGACGAAAATGGTAAAGTTATCTGAAATAAAGCCAGGTTAGTAGCTCAAGGTTACTCTCAGCAAGAAGGAATCAACTATGATGAAACATTTGCTCCTATAGCAAAGTTGGAATCTATTCGAATTCTTCTAGTGTTTTCTTCTTTCAATTGTTTCAAGCTCTTTCAAATGGACGTTAAAAGCGCCTTTCTAAATGGTTTTATTAAAGAAGAAGTTTTTGTTAAACAACCTCCCGGTTTTGAAAATCCTTCTTGTCCTGATTATGTTTTTGAATTATCAAAAGATCTCTACAGTCTAAAACAAGCTCCAAAAGCTTGGTATGAAAGATTGAGCACATTTCTTATAAAAAATGATTTTCACAGAGGGAAAATTGATACAACTTTGTTTACAAAAAAATCTAATTCATGTATTCTTATTGTTCAAATTTATGTTGATGATATTATATTTGGAAGCTTTGATCTTTCTCTTTGTGAGAATTTTGCAAATCTCATGAAAGGTGATTTTAAATGAGTCTAATAGACGAGCTCTCATTCTTTCTCAGTCTTCAAATTAAGAAGTCAAAAAAGGAATTTTTATCAATCAAGGTAAGTATGCAAAAGAGTTGATCAAAAAATTTAGAATGGAAAAAGGAAAAGCCTTTGGAACTCCCATGAGTCCCTCCACCTGTCTAGAATCCGATACAACTGGAAAAACAGCTGATAAAAACTTTATCAAGGAATGATTGGGTCTCTATTGTATCTCACTACTAGTCAACCAGACATCATGTTCAGCGTTTGCAAATGTGCACGATTCCAATCCATCCCAAAGGAATCACATCTCACCGTTGTGAAAAGAATTATTCGATCTCTTATTGGAACCTCTGATATGGGGTTATGGTATCCTTTTATTGAAAGTTCTGATTTAATTGGATATTTAGATGCTGACTTTGCAGGTGATAAAAATGACAGAATATTAAACACCAGTGGAACATGCCAGTTCTTAGGAAAATCCCTTATTTCTTGGCATAGTAAGAAGAAGACCTCTGTTTCTCTCTCAACTACTGAATCTGAATATTTGGCAGTCGGAAGTTGTGGCAGTCAACTACTTTGGATATTGCATCAACTCTTGGACTATGATCTATCCTTCGAGGGAGTACCCATTTTTTGTGATAATACTAGTGCCATTAGTCTATCTAAATATATTGTGCATCATTCCAGGGCTAAGCATATAGATATAAAGCATCATTTTATTCGTGATCATGTTGAAAATAGTGATTTTGTACTTGAAGTTGTTGATTCTGAAAATCAGTTAGCCGATATTTTTACAAAACCTTTGCTTGAGGAAAGATTTTGTTTCCTTCGAAACTGACTTGATATTACTTACTTTAATTAATATTCCTTATTCATTTAATGTTTTTTTTATTCTCTAGATTTTTCAACCATAATTATGGCCTGCTTCTCCGCTTCCACTTCCCATCACCCGTATTTTCCTTTTCTGACTTCTCCCTTTTCCTTTCTTAAATCTTTTCCTTTTCCTTCTCTCTTCTTTATTTACTTGTATGTCTTCTTTCCTTTTTCCTCACCAAAATATGATGAGAACTCATTCAATGGCCTCTCGAAAAAATGCTTCTCCTTCAAGCTCTTTCGAAGTAGACATCTTGTCTATGTCTTTTGATTCGTCGGAATCACAGATTTCTCCCTCTCTTCTAAGAAGAAAACTTCTTCCATAAAGAAAAAGGCTTCAAAGAAACATCGTCCTCTTGTGACAGGATCCCTCTCTCCAAAGGACATAGACCGATTTTGGGGTGTCGAACAGGAGATCAGATATGAAAATTTCAAAACTCGTCCCATTGTTCCAGGCTGTGTTGTCAACTCAATCAACTAAAGGACTCTAATTGTCTGGTAAGTACTTATCTCAAGGTTCAGAAGTTATATGTGCTCTTTACTTTTTGTGGTCTTGAATTTTTCGAAGAGCTTGTTAGACTTTTTTATGCGAATCTTCGGATATCCTCTGATAGCGGTGAGTTGGAAACACAGGTGTTGGGAAATCGCATTATAGTCAATGACCTATTGTTTGAAGATGTTTTTGGTACGAAATTTTTTGGTGTGATTCCGTATATGAACGGAATATGGCTTGATGACTTTGAAGTCTCTCTAGAAGGTGCTAAGAGAGTCGTCGCTAAGCCCGATTCTGACCTTTTTGATTTTGGGCCTTTGTCTCTCTACTTCGAGAATCGCATATTGGCTCATATAGTTGCAATCTCTCTCATTCCCAGGAAGGGATATCTGAGTAATATCTCTACTCGTGATGAGTTTGTTCTCTATTGTTTACTTAGGAAATATCGCATCAACAAGGCAGAATGGTTCAAGGAATACATGTGGGAAAGTGTTGAAGACCCTCATCCATCTACCAGTCTGCCTTATGGACTGCTTATATCACGAATCTTAGTGGATCGTCTGCTGGATCTCTCTATGTTTACACTTGTTTTTATTATTGCCAATTATGACTCTCGTACTTTTTCAAGTATGGGATATGTGCATGTTGAAAACAAATGGTCAAAAATGATTCTGTAAAGGCAAGAGTTGAGACCTCCAAACCAACTAAAATCTCTGCAGACTTGGCTGCCCTCCTAATGCAGGACAATGATGAACTAAAAACCAGGCTTCTTGGAGTAAAACGTGGATTAGAGACTCCACGATGCTGTTGAAAAGTTTTTTTACTTACAGAAGGACACTACCACTGATGTAGGTAAACTGCGCATTGCTATGACTGGAATTAAACATGAAGGAATCTACACAGTCAACAAATTGATCCGACAAGTTGACTCTCTCAAAGGTGGAGTCAGCTCCTTTAACAATGATCTAGCAGTTTCAGTTCAGACCTCTTACTCCAGTCTCTCACGAGGCGTGGAACGTTCTTACAATACATTCTGTGGGAAAGTCATCAACACTCTTAAGTACTTTTTGAGTGATCGCTAACCTCTGACTTTTGAATGCTTATTTTAACTGCCCATTTTGGACTTGTTTCAATAGGGATCTTCCCCTAAAACTTTATTTTGGACTGTTTCCTGAGGACTATGTTACCTCTGGACTACTTTGCTTTTAGTTGCTTTTACCTGTTTCTGTTTATATTTGGTGCCTTGTTCTTTTTTATTATGCCAAAAGGGGGAGAAAATTTGCCTTCACAATTTTTAAGATAGGGGAACCAAGTTCAAAGTTTGACACATTCATGAAGCCCTTAAGGCAGGGGGAGCCACATATATAGGGGGAGCTACACATACAGCCATATCTCAGGGAAGTATCATTGTCTCTCCACACTCTATTTAAAAATGCGAATTAATTATCATTATCAAAAAGGGGGAGATTGTTAGCTTCTTAGTGTTATGTAAATTCTGATAAATGACACTTAACATACTACTCACAATTCTCGCAGGCATGGAGATCCAATAAGGAAATGATCCAAGCAAATAACACCAACATGGAAAGAGATATATTTTGATCCTTACAACTATTACATAAAGGAAGGGCATAATCAAAGGGATTAAGAATCATCAACAGACGGACTAAAGCTGGTAGCAGATCAATCAAGCAAATTGTGATTGATAGGACAAGATCAAGAAATCATCAATCAAGCTAAGAATAGAGCCAAGCCATCAAGAGAAGAAAGAAAATCAGATCTAGCCAAGAGTCAAGATAAATCCTCCAGCCAAGCACAGAATCGAGTCATAGCTATCAAGAAGGAAGGAATGCGATTTACCATGCACATATCTAATATGGACATGGATCAACAAATCGCCTCAATTAAGGGATTCCTCAAATCCTTGATTGAAGTATAACTTCCTTTGGTTTTCCTTACAAGAGTACAAGTTTGTTCATATATATTCCCACTCAGATTTAGGTGTGAAGTACGCAACTTCACTTGAGCTTACAGTGCAATCTTATTTTATCTTTCATAAAGCTTTGTAATCACGTGAGTGAAACAATTGAAAAGAAAAGAGAATGAAAGATTCTGAGTGTAGGCTTACAAGTAGAGGAAGTGTCAAGTTAGAACTTCTGATTTGCATATTAGATATGATAAAATCATGGAAACTCTGTACATCACAAGTTCACTTCAAAGCTCTAAAGAAAACCCTTGAAACCCAAAGGGACTGGACTAGGCACCACATCGGTGATCCGAACCAATATAAAAACACTTTGTGTTATTTGTTTAATGCAAGTTATTATTACTGTTTATCTATTCTACTAACGTGCAGGCTGCTTTAAATGCTTAGGTTTCATTAAGTTGCTTAATTAGGTTCTAGTGGTGGTTCTCCCACCAGAGTGTTAGTGTGGGTGCCAATCACGGCGGTTTGTGTCGTGACAAAGTTAGTATCAGAACCCTACATTGATCTCATTGTACGAAAACGAGTCTAGTAGAGTCTTGCGAAATGGTACGAAGTCGTCTGTACTTTTCTTCGAGAGGCTATAGGACTTTAGGAAATCTATCTGTTTTCTTCTCCTTTGGTGCTATGACTTGATTCCCATTGGTATCTATTCTCTTTCACTCTTCTGTCCATAAATGGTTAACACACGATACAATGGCGCCAGGCTCGTAGTCCCCACCAATAAGCCAGCTGAGGATCCCGCAGCAAGAGGTTGTGGTCGAGGCAGGGGCAGAGGAATAGGTACGGGTAGAGGCTTGAGGAAGGGTAGCACCCGGCAGGAATGGATCCCTAGTTGAGAATGCTCCTAGAGAAGAGGCCACTTCTGCGCATCACAAAGAGATATAAGAGAATGTGGAGGTCGAAGACGGGGAGGAAATTGGACCAGAGGGGGATGCACAGGCAGAGACTGCATGTAATACCCCCTTAGACCCAGTGATAGCTCTATAAATCATGACTTCTCTGAAAGGATTGGTCGGCCCTAGAGTCCTTCCCACAGTCCAAGCGGCTCAACCTCCAGCCAATCCCCCCATTGTTATTACTATTCCCAAGGTGGGTGGAGCATTGTTGACACCAAATTTGGTCTGATATTTCTAAAGTTAATACTTCTTAATTATTTTATTTTTTAAATAGTACAAAATACATGTTTTTCCATTTTAATGCAATTTGTTGATAATTATCCTTATTCTCAAAATATTAGGATTTTTATCAGTTAATTTAGTTTATATTATTTTGTCACAGCTGGTTTAATACGTTCAAATATTTGTTCATTTTTTATAAAATCATTATTTAAGTTAAATTGCATTTTTTACATATCATTGGTTACGTTCATTACATTTTTTCATATTCATTTTATTTTTATTAATATTCATTTTGATATTTTGCACAGTCGAGAAATTTATTCTGATATGGATAAGATTTCATGCACAGATATTTTATTAACCGGTAGTTTTGGTCCACGGTTTTAAGATAGTGATATTGTACTGTTGGTAGTTTTCAATTCTCTATTTAAAGAATATCATGTTTATTAAGTTAAAGGGGTGGTGGATAATATTTTAGGATAGAGTTTAATAATTTTTAGATAAAAAAAGGGGGGGGGGGAGGTCTCTTCACTGTATTTCCTCTTTCTAGCCAGCTCACAGCCGGAGTAGCACCCTCGCCGGAGTAGCATTTCCTCCGAATCCACCACCACAAAGACCCTAACCCTTTCCTCCTCACTCTCACTGTTTCCGTTCATTTTTTCGGGCAAAACCCACTAGTTTTTCTCTTTTTCTGGCGAACTGGAACCACCAACAACGAACTTCCTCCTCCATCTCCCTCCGAACTCTAGTGAAGCTCCAAAAACCCACGAGGTCCAAGCTTTGACGAGCAACTGGAACAGCCAACCGACCCCATCTCCCTCTTTTTCATTTTTCTGGCAAAACCCTGTCGGAATACAACCAAACGAAGCACAAAGCAACCCCTTTCTTCTCTACCAGACCCAACCCAAACCCCCAAACCAACAGTTCAAACAAACAACAACCAGACCCCAACCATCCAAATTCCGCTAGATTCTCCAACCTCCGACAAACTTGAACACCAACGTGCTCAGTCTCCTTCCCCTTTCCCCTTTTGCGATATTTTATTTATTTTGCAGGTCTCCAAATTTTCACATTCCGGCGAACTAGAGCTTCAAGCTCCATTAAACTCCAACCAACAATGAAAACAACAGCTCCATTCCGGCGAAATTCGAAAACAAAACTACTGACAGAGGTTTGAAACTCCAATAATATCACTATCTTTATCTATTTTATTTCTAATCTTTACAAATTTGTTTGGTTTTGTTTAGGATGCTTTGGTATTTTATTTTTATTTAACTTTCTACTATTATTTATGTTATTTTTTTATTATTATTAAATAGATTATGTGCAATTTACAATTTTTCATTTATGAGTAACAAGTTTTGGTTGCTACTGTTTCTTTTTATTATTATTTTAAGTTATTGTTAAGTTCGTATATATTTTTGTTGAATTTTTATGTTGAGAGTTATCAATTATTATTATTGCTATTGTTAGTTGTGTTATTCTTTCCTGTTAAAATCCAATTTTTCCCCTTCATTATTGTTTATTATTTGTTTGCTTCAATTCCTATTATTCTAAGAATGTCCAGCAACTCTTTGTTATTATTTAATTAGAATTGTTACTACCATTTTGTTCATGTTATCATTTTGGTTGTTGCATTTTATTTTAAATTATTGCATATTAGTTTTATATGAGTTTAGATTGTATGTTAAATGGCCAAGGAAAAAATCTCTCTGTCGATTTTGGAGGCCTCCATATTTTAAAAGACAGAAATTTAGTTAAAGTTTATATATTTTGTTTTGTTAAAATAGATGATGAAGAAATTACCGTCGATTTCCAAGGCCTTCCATGTTAATATGACTGATTTTTATTTCTAAGTTATTATTTGATTTATTCATATTTATTCATTACTAACACTTTTACTAAGTGTCTTTACAGGTACACGGAGTTGCTTCCCATTGAAGCTATTCGAATGAATTTCAAATTATATTATTTATTCATTATCTTGTATATATCGATGCTAGGCAAACCTTAGGCCGTTTCTTACATTGTTGTTTTATTTTATTACTTGTATATATCACATGTTAATTATACTTGTATATTTATTTTTATCTTCTCCTCAATTTGAAAAAATAAATTCAGTTGGGACCCACAATTGTGGATTTCGAAGGATGCCTAACACCTTCCCTTCGGAATAACTTAAACCTCTTACCTAGAATCTATTGGTTTCGTAGACATTATTTTAAGTTAATTAACTAATTGGTCTACTATTTTTCCTAAAATTAGGTGGCGACTCCCTTTTAATACTCCATTTTACCCCTTTTAAAATTCTTTTCATTCTTTTTAAAAATTGAATTACTATTTTTTTTTGTGAGTCACTGCGACGTTGCGCCCTCTCAAAGGATGTCAATAAGCATCAGACACTGATGCCTTATTCAGTCCCCTATTGGGTCCTGTGGTGACTGGTAATAAGCATGAGATGTTGACTAAGTTTCTGAAGTTGAACTTGCCAGTGTTCCATGGTTCTGAGAGTGAGGACGCCTATGAGTTTATTTTGGATTGTTATGAGAGGCTTCATAAATTGGGTATTGTACATCAACATGGAGTAGATTTCGTGACCTTCCAGCTTCAAGGTGAGGCTAAGCAGTGGTGGAGGGCATCTATGGAATGCAGATCACCAGTCTTACCCCCTCTCACTTGGATGCAGTTACATGCTTTGTTTCTGGAGAAGTATGTGCCCCTGACTTTGAGGGATCGCAAAAAGATGAGTTCATGGCCTTGTAGCAGGGTGGTATGACTGTAGCTGCTTATGAGGCTAAGTTCCATGGCTTGTTCAGATATGCTACATAGTTGGTGACTACAGAGGAGCATTGCAGCAAGGGAATGAGGTTGCCCGTCAAGATGACAGGGCTCAGTGTTATGTCTTTTCGGGCAAGACCGAGACAAAGACATCTGATGCAGTGATCACACGGACTATTCTTGTATGTGACCGTATGGCTACATTTTCTTTGATCCAGGTTCTATTTATTCATATGTGTCAGTTCAGTTTTCCTTGGGATTTGATGTGGTTTGTCATGTACTGGATACCCCTATCCATGTTTCCACCCCATTGTAAGAGTCTGTCATAGTCATCCATGTATATCGTGCTTGGCCTATTATGTTATGGGTTATTAGACTTGGGCTGGTTTGGTTATTCTAGATATGACTGACTTTGATATAATCTTAGGCATGACTTGGTTGTCCCCCTATTATGACGTCCTTAATTGTAATACTAAGTGTGTGAGATCCCGTGTAGGGAAAAGGTAAAGTGGGAAGGGGTGTACAAGCCTAAGTCATCTAAGGTCATATCTTTTATTCAGGCTAGGAAACTGGTGGGGCAGGGGTGTTTGACATATTTGGCTCATTTTAGGGACGTTAAGGTCGACTCTCCCTCTATCAAGTCTATTCATGTAGTGTCTGAATTTAAGGAAGTGTTTCCTACCGATTTGCTTGGTATGCCTCCGAATAGTGTCACGCCCAGAACCTACACCCTGGGCGGGACTTGCACTCGAAGACCATTGCTAGCCCACTACAAGAAAAAGTATCACTAGGGACCAACGATTTGGGACGAGTACAAATTTTGGTCCTTAATTGTATATATTTAGGGACTGGATTTTTTTCTAGTCTTTAATTTTCGTATCTCGTTTTTAATTTAGGGAAGAGAAAATATCTAGTCTCTAAAATAGTAAATAACTGGTCCTAATCGTGTAAAATGAGCGGTGAAAGTAAAACATATTTCAATATACCCCACCCCAACCCTAACCCCGTCCCACTTCTCTCTTTCCAAATTAAACCTTTTCTCTGTGAAAATTGGTTCTTCAAATCCCCAAACCCTCTACAAAATTCTTAATCTTAAATTTTATGGTACAAACTGCTACTAACTGTAACAACTTCAGCTAACTTTCCAATAGCAGTTAGTAGTGGAAGGAGTATTAGTTAATATAGGAGATGCGGAAGGAGTGAATTGCAAATAATAAAGGGCCTGGATTAAAAGTAGCTAAATGAAGTTCAACGTCTGAGATTAGTCGAGAGGTTATCATATACACGTTGAGGGAAAGAGTGGAGACGTGAAAAGAAACTGGTATCCTACAATTCTCAACTTCTTCCTTGC
>NC_064292.1:33954140-33961143 GCF_019186545.1 Solanum stenotomum
TAGTTCTTTTTATATTTTACATCCAATTCATTCTCTATATTGTAAATTTATAGCATTTTTAGAAATTGGACAAAGAAAATTATGTATTTAGTTTGGGATCATAATTTATGGGCCATAAAACAAATTTAGGGACCATATATCTTTTGAGGACTAAAGGAAACTGGTCGCTAAAAGTCTGTATGGACTAAAGGAGCATGCTAGTAATCTTTAATTAGGGACCAGAAAAATGGTCGCCATATCTAATTTTGGAGACCATGGTTTTCCGGTCGCTAACCATTTTTAGGGACAAGTAGGAAATGCTCGTCGCAGTTGACTCTTAGCGACGAAGCCTATAAGGACGGGCGGCGACCAGATTATTTTGGTCGCTATTAACTTTTAAGGACCAGAAATAGAGTTTTAAGGACCAGATTTCCCTTCGTTAATAGCCATTTTTCTTGTAGTGGCCCCAAGCGAACCCTTGGCTTGGCTTACTTAACTCAGCGGAAGACAATGTTCATATATATAATGATCAATGAACTTAACTGAACTGAATAATAAAATAACTAAGAATGTTTTAAAGATTAAACATTCAACTTGGCCAAAAGTGGCAACCCAAGTCTTTAACATAAGAATGATAATGCAAAGACTACTGAACTACTAACTGTCTATGAAGCCTCTAAAACAAAGAGGGATGTCGGGATAGGACCCCCGATCATCCTAACATCTGAAAGACTAGAAAGCAAATAAAGTAGTCCTCAGAAATGCAAGGAGGCTCACCAACAGATTATGAATGCTCAAGCTGGATCAACGAGGCATTGGATGTTGATCCTGGTTACCTGTGTCTGCATCATAATAAGATCCAAGCCAACTGGCATCAGTACATTGAATGTACGAGTGTGCAAGTTGGAATGCTAACAAACATAGGCTCGAACGAGATTATGGAAGAAACACCTACCTGGCTCTTCTCAACTCATGTATACTCAACTCAATATAATGCAATAAAACACATACGATATATATATATATAAAGCTTATAAAACAACTGAAAAACAATCTTAGTTCGTTAAAGATAAAGAAATAACAAACTTAACTTTACTCATTTAGAAAGCAAAATAACTTCCGTGGGAGATTCTCTAACCGACAACCATCACTATGAGCCTAAGTGATGATACAACGTTTTACCTCACGTTGCCAAGGACCGTCCTATACCTTGCCATCGGTATAGATCCTGAACTACTAAGTGGATCCACTAGTCTATGCTAAAAAGCACTAAGGAATCATCTAAAAAGTATGATCGTTTTTCTGCCATGATGGCTACATGGTTTGTGGGGGCTTGAGTTAATATGAACTCGCGTCCCCATATCGGTGCTCAATACTACTCCCAAAATATACTTAGCTCATATGTTTTTAAAACAACTTTTTCTCTAGTTTGAAATAATTGCTCAAACTTAGCTTAAAAAGCTCTCTTTGAATCAATATTCCCTTTTGCTGTTCAAAACTCTTTTGGAAATCTCAGTTTCCTCTCATCATAAATGTGAAAACATTTACTCTTGGAAAAATACTTAGTTCCCATATATTATTTTAAAGAAAATGATCTTTGCTCATACTCTTTACTCAACTTCAAAACTTAAGTCTTAGAACAAAGTCAAAACGTTTGTAAAAGACTTGTGAAAACTTGAAATGAACTTCTCTTGACTTTGATCTTAACTGCTCTTGACTTGACTCTTAACTGATCCTCGAATTAAATTATGTATTCAAGGATTATGATTGGTGTTTGGAAAGATCTCATGTTGTTTAGGAATGATTTTAGATAGCTAAACATGAGAAAAGACTGAAAATCAAGATTTGAAGGTGGGTCCGCGATGCTGAGGCATAAATAAATTTTGGTTCCGAAAACATCTTTTGAGGAAGAACACCTCGTGTCAGCTCCGTGATGTGGAGCATAATTTTTTAATTTTGGGAACAGGTTGCGCGACGTTCTCCCATTGGATGAAATTTGTTCTTCGTTTTCCATCCCCAAATCACCCAACCTCGGTTCTTTTTCTCAAATTACCTTTAGATACAGATATCCAACAAATGTTCCTAAGAACCTAACTCGAAACGACTATATAATGCGACGTAACGAACTCAGAAACTTCTCAATTCATCCCAATTCAAGAACAACATTCAAATTCAAGAATTCATATCAAGAACATCAACTTTCAAACTCTTTTAGGACGAATTTCGTTAAACTAAACATGTTTGGCGTGTGGGTGAATGAACCCAATGCTATGAGAGAATCACATACTTTGTAGGGTCAATTCCTTGGCGAATCCACAACCAAAATCGATCGTTCTTGGCGAATCTTGCTTTTCCTCTTCTCCTTTCTCTTGCGTTCTTTCTCCAAAATCCCTAAGTCTATTTCTCAAAAGTGTAAACTGAAATAACTCAGTTTTGACCCCAACTATTTTATTAAAAACGGATTTAATTAATTGGGTAAGCAAAAGACCAAACTACCCTTCAAAAATCCGGATTGGGCATTTCCTTATTCGAACAGCCCAACTTCCCAAGGACATAACTCATTCATACGAACTCGAAATCGCATAAACTTAGCGGCGTTGGAAAGATCATTCCAAGAGAGTTCCAATCATATCTGGAACTACATTTAATTCATCCTGAGCTAGGAGTTATGGTCGTTTGAAGTTGACCAAAAACTCACTTTTAACTTACTTAAAATTTTCCAGATTTCATTATACTTTCCAAAAATAACTATTTCCATATTTTAAACTTCCTTCTAGTTCTTTCTAGTTGCGAGATGTTACAATATCTCCCCCTTGGGAACATTCGTCCTCGAATGATATTTACTCTTACTGAGCTAAGGGTGGTAACATCAAGTTCAAACATCCCAAAAGCAATTTCCAACAAAGAGCATGTTCACTCATAATTTAGATAGTACTAAGAAGAAAATTAGTACCTTGGTCTGCATTTTCTTCAGTTTCAAAGAGATATGGATATCTCTTCTTCATACTATTCCACCAATACACTTCTTTCAAATCACGATACATCTTTGTGGAACCCGGATGAATGGAGTATCTGGAGCTATGAGCTTCCTCCATGATCCTATCTTGGAGCCCATCCACCATAGGTACACACAACCTAGCTTGATATCTCAATACACTATCTCCCCCTTGTTCAAAAGCTAATAATTTTTTCTTATGAACATTTGCCTTCAATTCAAGCAAAATAGGGTCTTAGTCTTGCTTGCTTTTTACTTCTGACACTAATGATGACTCAGCCCCATTCGTCACCACCATACCTCCTTCTGTGGAATCCATAAGTCTGACTCCTAGGCATGCCAGTCTGTGCACGTCTTTTTCTAACTCTGTCTTTCCTTCTTCAACATGGGCGGTGCTACCCATAGAAAACCTGCTTAACTCATCAGCAACCACATTAGCTTTACCTGGGTGGTAAAGAATACTCATGTCATAATCCTTGAGTAATTCTAACCACCTCTTCTATCTAAGATTAAGCTCTTTATGATCAGTGAATATATCAACATGAACACCATACAAATAATGACGCCATATCTTCAAAATGAATACTACAGCAGCCAAGTGTAAGTCATGGGTTGGGTAGTTCTTCTCATGAACCTTCAACTGTGTTAAGTCATGGGTTGGGTAGTTCTTCTCATGAACCTTCAACTGTGTGGAGGCATAAGCTATAACTTTGCCATTTTGCATTAAAACACAACCCAAGCCAACTCTAGATGCATCACAATACACCACAAAACCTTGAGTACCTTCCGGTAAAGTTAAAATTGGGGCAGTAATCAACCTTTCTTCAATTCCTGAAAGCTTTTCTCACAAGCATCAGACCATTGAAACTTCACTGTTTTCTGAGTCAACTTCGTCAAAGGGGAAAAAATGGATGAAAAACCCTCTATAAACCTTCTATAATAGCCAGCCAAATCAAAGAAACTCCTAATATCAGTTGGAGTTGTGGGTCTAGGCCAATTCTGCATTGCCTCAATTTTCTGATTATCAACTCCAATTCCATCACCGAAAACTATGTGGCCCAAGAACGCCATAGACTCAAGCCAAAACTCACACTTAGAGAACTTGGCATACAACTCTCAATCTTTCAAAGTCTGAAGAACTATTCTGAGATGACTAGCATGATCTTCTTCATTCCTTGAATAGATTAGTATGTCATCAATGAAGACAATAACAAACATATCTAAATAAGGTTTGAAGACTCTATTCATAAGATCCAAGAACGCTGCTGGTGCATTGGTCAAACCAAAGGACATGACCAAAAACTCATAATGACCATATCTAGTTTTGAATGTTGTCTTTGGAATATCACATTCCCTTACTCTTAATTGATGATAGCATGATCTGAGGTAAATTTTCCAGAAACAGGAAGCACCCTGAAGCTGATCGAAAATATCATCATTTCTCGAAAGAGGATACTTATTCTTGATGGTAACCTTGTTCAATTGACGATAATCTATACACATCCAAAGGGAACCATCTTTCTTTCTCACAAATAAGACCGGAGCGCCCCAAGGTGAGACACTTGGTCCAATGAAGCCCTTATCTAATAGATCATTAAACTGCTCTTTCAACACTGCTGGTGCCATTCTGTATGGCGAAATAGAGATAGGATGAGTATCTAGAATGATGTCTATACCGACGTATATTTCTCTCTCAGGAGGGACTCCGGGTAGGTCATCAGGAAAGACTTATGGAAACTCTTTTACTATAGGAACTGACTGAATAGGAGGTACCTCAACACTTGAGTCATTAACTCGGACTAAGTGATAGATACAACCCTTCGAAACTAACTTTATCACCTTATGGTACGAAATGAAACGACCCTTAGGCACTGCTGAACTACTACTCTACTCTATGACTGGCTCATTAGGAATCCGAAACTTGACAACTCGAGTTCTACAATCTATTGATGCATAACAGGCATGAAGCCAGTCCATACCTAGAATGAAATCGAAATCCAGCATGTCTAACTCAACTAAATCAACCATGGTGTCTTTGTGATTGATGGAAATGATGCAATCACGATAAACTCACTCAGCTAGAATAGACTCCCCAACATGTGTAGAAACACAGAAGGGTTCACAAAGTTTCTCAAGAATAACTTCAAATTTATTTGCAACATAAGGGGTTACAAAAGATAAACTTGATCCTGGGTCTAGAAAAGCATAAACATCAAAAGTAAAGACTTTGACCATACCAATGACAATATCTGGAGAGTTCTCTTCCTCTTGGCGACTAGTGATTGCATAGAGGCGATTTGCTCCTCCGACAGTACCAGAAGTAGCTCATCTTGGTGCAGCCCTATCTGGTGGAGTAACTGATGAAGACTAGGCTCTATTGCCTGGATTTCCACTACCTAGCTTATTCTTAGGACACTCTTTCATGAAGTGTCCCTCTTGCCCACACTTGAAACAACATGTCTGGCCATCACGACACTTACCTGAGTGGTTTCTACCACATCTACCACATACAGTAGCCTAGCTACCTCCTTGTGCCACACTACCTTGAGACTGTGCTGGTCTAGCTCTAAAGTTCTGTGAATTCTGGCCATTATACTCACTTTTTTTCTTAGGTGCAAGTGCACTAGCAGATGATGGTGCAGGCCTCTTTTGCTTCTGAAAGGACGAACGATTCACACTACCCTTCTGCTGCCCAGACTCATTTCATGTCTTTGCTTACTTATTCTTGAACTCCTCTCTATCTCTAAGCTTCTCTTCCTCTACCTGTTGCACATAGACCATCAAACTCAAAATATCCATGTCCCCAATAAGCATTGTTGCCCGAACCTCTCTGCTTGATAGACGACCCAACCCAGCAAAGAACAAGCTCATTCTACTTCTCATGTCCTTAACCATCTCCGGAGCATAACGGGATAGTTAGGTGAACTTCAACCCATAATCATGAACACTTAGAGAATCCTTCTTAACTATGAGAAACTCATACACCTTGGCTTATTTCAGTTCCTGGGGAAAGAAACGCCCCAAGAAAGCTTCCTCAAAACAGGCCCAACTCGCACGTGGTGCATCCTCAGCTCTACCCCTTTTCCACTGATCAAACCAAGTCCTAGAAACATTCTTCATCTGGTATGCAGCTAGCTCAACTCTCTCAGTATCAACAACATGCATCATGTCGAATACCTTTTTCAGTTCCTCAATGAAGTTCTCTGGATCCTCTGTAGTGCTGGAACCAGTGAAACTTGGAGGATTCATCCTCAAGAACTCACGACTACTTGAAGTGTCAACCTCTTCTTGTCAAACCCCTCTTTGCTGCCCAACCTGGTTAGTCACAGCTTGTCTCAACATCCGAATAGCCTCACAGAACTCAACATTGGAGACTTCGCCTTGAGGTTTCACTTCAGGTGTGACGACCCTAAAAACGAACTAGTGAATCTAAAGCCTCACATGTGAGTTTGGAGTTGGGAACTTGATGAAGTGATGAGAAATGACCGTGACGTCCGGAAACTAGTCATTTGAACTAGTGAGTTGTAAGGGTCAACTTTAAATGGTCATATCTTTTAGCTCAAAATGAATTAGGTGGACCTTTACCTATCCAATTAAAGGTCTTTGAGTCCTCTTTCCAACGCCACCGAGTTTGCCCAATTCCGACCTTGGAGTAAAAAGTTATGCCTGAAATATTGAAGCACTGTCAGGCTGGAAAAAAAAAAGGGCGAACTAAGACGAGAAGGGGTAGAATTTTTAAGTTAAGACTTTATGGGTCCTTAGTCCTTTTCCAAAATTGACCCTATGTTATTTTATTCTTTTCCTAGCAACTATAAGACCTTTTTATGACTTAATTCCTTTCATTTAAGTCACTCCTCTTAGAATTAAAAAGAAACCCATCTCCTTTCATATATTTCTCTCTAACTCAAGGAAGAAGAGGACTTGGAGCTAGGATTGAAGATTTCGAGTGCTTCTTGTTCAATTTTCGTGGGTTTTCAACTTAGAGGTATGGGGATCCTTATCCTTGATTATTCTTTCTTTCAAGGAACC
>NC_064292.1:33972057-33979717 GCF_019186545.1 Solanum stenotomum
GATCATCAATGTTCTAAATGCCAAGGAGAAGATAATGTAATCCCAGACGTACAGCTGGAGTAGGAACAACAAAAGTCGACAAGATAAAGAAAAAGCTAAAGAAAGGATAGAAATCAGCAAAGGAGGAAAAGTTGTTTGTCCTAATAGGAAAAGCTAGTGGAAAGAAAAGTTAGTGGGAATAAACATGTAACGTGTGTACATTACTAGAAGTTAGTGGAACTTTATGTAAAGTAGTAGTAACTATAGTTAGATGTAAAGTAATCATAGTATAGAAAAGTAACTATAGTAAGGTTACTTATTTTTGTATAAATAGATAGCCATTATGGCATAAATAGGCAAGACTTTCTACACGGAAAGCAAGCCTCTTTTGTACTACAAAAATATTCTCAATAAAAATATCAGTTTCAAAGCTAAGCTATGGACCAAAACATTCCAGATATCACACAGGTACATATATTTATAGTTATGAATATCTAAAATCTATTAATTCCTGAATATCATAGCATAATTAAATAAGCTTATATTAGTTATTATATACTAGAATTATTTAAGCATGTTTTTTAGTTTGTTAACATGAGGAAAAAAGGAAAAACTTCTAGACTATGCCGTCCTAAGGTTGAAACCATAGGCGAGGAAGCCGTGAGGGGAGTAAACAAAGTTGAAGGCGCTGTTAGGAAGTAATTACCTTTGAAAGTACGATGTTAACAGTGACAGGAAAACATGTTAAAATAATCTAGTTTATAGTAATCTAATATAGATCATTTGTTATGCATATGGTATAAGGGAATTATAGTTAAAAAATCATGAATATCCTTTTACATGATGAAATGATATTAAATCACAAAATACTAATCTTGTATGTATTAAGAAACATAGAAATTACCGAACTAAAACAAATGATATGGCAGCTGATATTTGAAGAAGAAGAAGAATTAATAAATCAACTATGGTATGAAGATGAAATTTCAGAATTTAACTTAAGTGATTTAGAAATTCAATATTCAGATTAATGATAAATCAAGAATACTTAGAATATTGGCAACAAACTATAATAGATATTACTTTATTAAGTAATTTAATTAAATAAAACATAGAAGCATTTCAACAAACTCACGACATACAATACATAGAGTATTTATTAGAAAACATAAAAGAAATTATAAGATTAATACCTCTAGAAAAGATGTATTATGACAAAATTAATTCATAATATATTTATGAATCGGGACCCCCCCCCCCCTAGTTGGGCACGTGGTTTCAAAGGAAGGGGTAATGGTAGATCTCCGAAAGATTGAAGCGGTCAAGGACTGGGTCCCGTCTAGCTTGGTGACTGAAGTTAGGAGTTTTGCGTGGCTCACCAGCTACTATACTTGCCTAGCTTGGTAACTTCATCAACCTGACAAAAAAGGAGGTTCCTTTCGAAAGGACTGAAAAATGTGAAGAGAGTTTTCAAAAGCTCAAGACTCTTCTGACCACATCACCTATTCTTGCACTACCGATTGAAGGTAAAGATTTCATTGTTTATTATGATGTTTCACATTTGAGTTTGGGGGATATGTTGATTCAGGATAAGAATGTCATAGCTTATGCATCACGGCAGCTCAAGGTGCATGAGAGAAACTACCCGATGCATGATATAGAGTTGGCAGCGGTGGTATTTTCCCTTAAGATCTAGTGGCATTACCTTTATGGTTTCAAGTGTGAGGTGTTTACTGACCATCGTAATCTACAACATGTATTCACTCAAAAAGACCTAAATCTGAGATATCGAAGGTGGATGAAGTTACTTAGGGATTATGATGTTACCATCCGGTATCATCCGGGTAAGGCTAACGTGGTGGCAGATGCATTAAGCCGGAAGGCGGTGAGTATGGGTAGTCTAGCTTGTTTGGGTGTATCCAAGAGACCTTGACCAGTAAGATTCAAACATTGGAGTCTAAGTTCATGCAGTTGGGCATCTCAGAGAAATGTGGGGTGTTAGCAAGCATTGAGGTTAGGCTCACATTCATTGAGAAGATCAAGGCCAAGTAGTTTGAGGATGACACTTTGAATGAGCTCAGAAAGAAGACAGGGTCTGGCAAGGTATAAGATGTGACACTTGATGCGGGTGGTGTGCTTAGTTTTAAGGGAAGAATTTGTGTTCCCCAGGTGGATGACTTGATTCAGAAGATGTTGATAGAATCCCATGGTTTGCGGTATTCCATTCATCCGGGTCTGACCAAGATGTACGGAGATTTAAAACGACTTTATTGGTGGCTTGGCATTAAGAAAGACATAGCTGAGACTGTGGCTAAGTGCCAAAACAGTCAGCAAGAAAAGTATGATCCCCAAAGGCCTACATGTTTGCTTCAGTGAATGTCAATTCCGAAATGGAAGTGGGAATGGATAGCTATGGATTTTGTGGTTGGTCGTCCCAAGACCTTGGGAAACTTTGATTCCATTACGGTAGTGGTTAAAAGATTGACTAAGTCAGTCCATTTCATTTAGGTCAGAGTAGACTATAATGCTCAACAGTTGGCTAAAGTTTATATGAAGGAGATAGTGAGGCTGCATAGGATTCCCCTTCCTATCATCTCGGACCGTGCTACACAGTTCACATCCAAGTTTTGGGGAAAATTGCATGTGGAATTGGGAACTCAACTAACTTTTAGTACAACCTTTCATCCACAGCCGAACGGGCAGTCTGAGAGAACTATTCAAGTGTTAGAGTACATGTTAGGGGCATGTGTGATTGACTTTGGAGGGCATTGGGATAAGTTCCTACCTTTGTGTGAATTAACCTATAATAACAGTTACCACTCCAATATAGACGTTGCACCGTTTGAGGCACTTTTTGGGAGAAGATGTAGATCACCCATAGGGTGGTTTGAGGTTGGATATGTGAAACCTTTGGGGGTTGATTTGGTGAAAGATTCTCAAGATAAGGTGAGAAGAATCCAAGCTAAGCTTCTAGCAGCCCAGAGTCGACAGAAAAAGTACATAGATCGTAACGTAAGGGACATGACATTTCAGACTGGTGAGCAAGTTCTTCTAAAAGTATAACCTATGAAAGGGGTTATGAAATTTGGCAACAAGGGAAAGCTTTGTCCTCCCTGCATCGGGCCATTAGAGATTCTTGATTGGGTAGGGCATGTGGCTTATAGGTTGGCTTTACAACCTAGCCTATCGAGGTCCATCCAGTGTTTCAAGTGTGCATGTTGAAGAAGTTTCATGGTGACGGAGATTACATCATTAAGTGGGACTCAGTTTTGTTAGAGAAAGACCTTCAGTATGAGGAATAACCAATTGCAATTCTTCATCGCGATGTCCGGAAGCTGAGGATCGGGGAGATAAAGTCCGTAAAAGTTCAATTATAGCATCGTCCAGTGGAGGAAGCTACTTTGGAAATCGAGAAGGACATGCGAGACAAGTATCCATAGTTATTCAATGATTCAGGTACTACTCTACTCTTACCTTAGCCAGTGTTTCCTAGTTTATCACTCGAGGACGAGTGATGAGTAAATTGGTATCTATTGTAAGGACATGTTCCTATCGTAATTTAGGCCAGAAAACTTTTGAGTAATGGCTTGGAAAAATTCTAGCCTAGGCCAGACTTGGACAAAATCTGAGTCATGTGAGGTCTAGGGAAATCTGGTAATGAATGGGGGATTTAATTATTAATTTTATCACATTAGTAGATAGTCAAGATGTTAAAGAGCATGTACGGGTTTACGAAATCAAATACATGCGAGTAAAACTCCCGAAACTGATCTTAGCGTGAAAAGGTAATTTCTAAACATCAAGGTTTGAAGGTATGTTGTGAAATGGGATCTTAGAAGTCAAATTCCTACTCTCTGTCTCTGTGCAAGCCACCGGGGTAGGATTATTCTCGCCAGGACGGGGCCGTTGTGGAGGGTTGGGTCTCGCTGTGGCGGGACAGTCGCGACGTAAGTCGGGGAAAAACCCCAAAATAGTTATTTTTTGCAAAACTTCATTCTTGAGAGCTAGGAGATGACCCAGGCCATTTCTTGACAGTTTTCCATGAATTCTAGCACTAAATGTAAGATTATTACTCCCCTAATCCATAATTTGATTTGTAGAACTAAGAATCTTGGGAATTTATCATTGGGGGAGGGTTTTGGCCTGAAGTTAATGGTAGGAAAATCCCTAGTTGAATATTAGGATCTTGGGTTTGGCCTTGGATTGATAGTTTGATTATTATTAGGGTAATTAGGCCTTTTTTATATATCCTTGCATTAAATTACTTGTTTTAGACCAGGAACAAGCGGAAAGAATCTGAAAAGGGAAGGATCAAGTGTCTTAGGAGGATTCAAGTTTGGTCTCAAGGTAGGTGATGGTTTGATTTCATGTTTGTGTGATACATGCTAGTTAATTGCTCATTGTATGCATGTGTGTATGTGAATAGGGAAAAGTGAATCAATTCTAATGAAATGATTGCGTGTGAACAATTATATGACATGAACCTATTACGTGATTGTATGACTATGAGTATTATTCCTTATGGTGTGGTTGTGATTGTGGTTGTGTTGATTGGACCGCGTGTCACATTCCGATATATACATTGGATCGGGTGTCACGTTTCGACACATACATTGGACCAGGTGTCACGTTCCGACACATACATTAGACCAGGTGTTACGTTCTGACACACTAATAGTTTGGGTATGGGTTCCATGAGAGAACCACTTGTGATTAATATGTTCTTGTCAACTTGTCATTGATATTAGGAAATTGTATGTTGTTCCTGAAATGCTAATTGAACTATGTATTTTGTATATGTGTGTTTACTGTGTTGCAATTACATGCTTGTGTTTCGCTTAATGGAATAGCCGCGTGATCCAACCAGTACACTATGGTTGTGTACTGATGCTACACTTTCTCATCCTTTATTGAGTACAGGGCATCTTCAGGCAGCTACTTAAAGACCTCAGCTAGGGGATCACTGATCGAGACCGGATTCAAACGTGAGAGAGTTCTTTCAGGCTGCCATGGATCCATCCATAGTTTAGTCTACTCTTTTCGGAATCAGACTATTTATGTTTTAGACATTTCCTTGTGTTTAGTTTCGGGGTTGTACCCTTTTTTCTTAGACTTGTTGTTCAGTAGAGTTTTGGTACATTGACTTTCAAGTTCTATGGATTGAATTTCCGCAATAGTTATGTTAGTTGTTTTTGTTAAACTTTCGGAGTGTATGGGAACTACATTTTTCATTAGTCATTTAAACCTGCTTCTGTATCTTTAAATGCTTAGTTCTCGTTAAGTGGCTTAGCTGGGTTGTAGTGGTGGTTCTCCCACCGGAGGGTTAGTGTGGGTGCCAATCACGGCGGTCTGGGTCGTGACACTAGTATCCACCGACAGTGGATAAAAGAATTACACTGTCATTTTATTTTTAGAAATATTATCAATATATTTACATATTATTAATATTTAAATAAAAATAACAAAAGAGTATTTTAAGGTAAATTGGATTCTAAATTAATTAAATGGAGTTGGTAAAGGATTCTTATTTGGCTTACCAAAAACAAAGACTTTTTTTACCGTTTGTCTTCATCGTTATTATTTATCACACTCGTCCTCAATACCATTAGACCAAATTGAGACAATCACCAACACACACAAAAATATATGATAACTTTTTATCATGTTTTCTTGTTATCATTGAGTCGGATAAAAAGTTATCATTTTTTTTTGTGTGTGAAGGTAGTTCTCTCAAATTTCTCCAATGATGTTGAAGACTAGGGTGACAAATAATGACAATAAAGAGAGACAAGCGGTAAAAAAAGTCCTTATCTTAATTTTATAAACCAAGTAAGAATCCTAAACAAATTTCACATAATTAATTTAGAATTGAAGTTACCTTATTAATACTCTCTTTGTTATTCTTACTTAAATATTAATAATATATAAAAATACTTAATAAACTTTCTTCTTTGGCTTTCTTCAAAACGAAAAATCCTTCTATTTCTCCCTACCTTGTTCCCATAATTATTTATTCTATCAAACTAGTTACCATAATTATTTATTCTATCAAACTTGTTACCATAATTATTTTTCCTTTTTTGGCTGTTACAAACAAAAGTCAAAGAAACTGAACGTCATATCAATTTCAAAACTACTTGCTCCCTTCATTTTTCACTTATCCATTATTTTGAAAACAATAGTTTTGTAGATCACATGTTTGAGGCACTATAACAGCCTCCAGGCTTAAATACAGAGGAAAAATTGTATAGCTATACATTCCCTTAGCCCTCTTCACCCTCGTTGCAGAATCAAAATTTTCACTAAAAAAAATTATAATATAAAAAGTATAACACACGGAAAATCAATAGCATTCAACATCTTAATAAAGTGTCAATGCAATCATGCAATTGACATACCTCATTCTCAAGATGCTGAAAGATCTAGCTTTCTTTCGATTTTTTGACGTCAACAAGCTGCACACAAAAAGTGGATGTGTATCACAAGAAAAATCATGTAAAAAGTTTTAGAAACTTCAAGCTACAATTTTAAATTTATGAAGAAAAAAAATATTTTTAATAAATTATTTATACAAATGTATATTTAAATACAAAATATAATATTTGGCTCAAAGCTAACAAGTTCTTTCGATACAATAATCAAAAATGTTGTTATTGTTGTACCTCTTCGTCAAGAAAATGTTGATGGAGTGAGTTGTTATCCATTTTTGTAGATTTGAAATAAAAAAATCACAAAGAAAATAGAGGTTGAGTAGTGAATTACTATTTTTTTTTTGTTCTCAATTAAACTAATTTTTTTCGTTCTCAATCAAACTTATTTGCTTTCACAAAAGACAAATTTGTCTTCTTAATTTGACTTTTTTCAACTCTCTAACTTAGCTTGTTCCCAAAATTATTTTCCTTTTTTAACTTTCATTTCTCTCAACCTTGTTTGCATAATTATTTTTCTTTTTTTTAGCTTTACAAGAGTCAAAGGAAGTGCACTTCAGACCAATTTGAGAAACATTTCCTCCGTTCATTCATTCTTACTTGTTGATTGTTGACTGATACATTTTTTATAAGTAATTAATAGAATAATAACTATATCAACCTTTGAATATTATATATTAAAGGTTCTGGACATTAAGAAATGACTATAGTTACTAATCAAAATAAATTAAAAATAAGTGATAAATTATCTTTTTATTTTTAAATTGAACAAATAATAAAGAAACATCTACTTTTAGTATTATGGTCAAATAAAAATAATTATGACTATGCAATAAATTAACCATTAATTTAAGTCTAATGTTTCAATGACATGACTAATTGTTTGTGCTCAACTGAATTGAAAAATAAAAGTAGTAAGATAAATTTGGAATATTAAGTGAGGTAAAAATATTATTAATTATGTGCATGATTGACCTTGGAGGAAATATTTTATTGCAATTTATACTGATAAATTTACCTACCAAAAAAATAATTTTACATATTATAAGTAGTGTTAGCTTTCTAAACAGGGTCAGTAAGTCAGCATCAAGTCAAAATTAAGGGTGTTTAATTTGAAAGAAAATGTTTTAATAGAAAATAATTGTGTTTTTTTATTTATTTTTAAGCGTTTAGTAAGTAAGTAAATAAATATCATCTCAAAAGTAGCAAAACACTATAGCAGTGGGGGGGGGGGGGGGGGGGGGGGGGGGGGG
>NC_064292.1:33983722-33994221 GCF_019186545.1 Solanum stenotomum
GAGGAGAAAAAACCTACTAAGGTGAATCCCAAGAGGTTAGGAAAAGCAACATTTAAATTATAATGAAGGCTCTGTTTTGGAATGTGAGGTCTGTTAGAAATCAACATTCATTCCATAGAATTCAAATGTTGCACAAATATCATAAGTTTGCTATAATTGCTTTAATGGAACAATTTCAAGAAGCCAGGAATGTTCATAATACAAGAGAAGATTGGGCATGCAGTATGCAAACTACAATACAAATGGAAAAATATGAGTGTTTATTCATGAACACATTCAGGTAGGGGTGCTATTTGACAAAGAACAACAACTGACATTACAACAATTGACTTTTCAGGATTCTAGAGAATCTTTGATTACTACCATTGTTTATGCCAAATGTGACAATCAAGAAAGGCTCACTCTCTAGAATGATATCTACTCTATTTATCACAACATGAATCACTCATTGATAGTTGGTGGTGATTTCATTGTAATCTTGTCTAATGAAGAAAAGATAGGAGGCTTCTAGTGACATCTAATGAAGTTGAAGACTTTGCTTTTAATGTTAACTCTTGTGAATTACTGGACATCAACTTCAAGGGAGCCCATTCACCTGGTGGAATGGCAGAGTTGATAGTGATTGCCTCTTTAAACGGCTGGACAAAATTCTGATGAATCAAGAATGCATAGGCATGGCTGGTCATGTGGAAGTAGAGCATCTAGCTAGAATAGGGTCAGATCATGCCCGTTTGTTACTATCTTGTAGTGGGCAACAACTTCATATTAGAAAATCATTCAAATTTTTAAAATTTTGGGTGGAAGAGGCTGACTTTAAGGAAGTGGTGAAAAGAAGTTGGGTTTCTCAAGAGGACTCAAATATTTTTATTGATATTAAGCAGTAAATGAAGAATACTAAGTCTACTCTTGCTTGTTAGAGTAAAGTAAGATTTGGAGATATATTCAAACAGCTACTCATTAGAGAGGAAATTGTGAGACTCAAAGAAGAACTATTTGAAGAACATCCTACAATTAGCAATAGATTAGTTCTTCAAAAGGCTCAAGCTGAATTGAGGAGATATTTGCACTTTGAACAGGAGTTTTGGACACAATATGCAGGGATTCAATGGTTCTCGGAAGGAGACAGAAATACTAGACTTTTCCATAGTCTAGTAAAAGGGATGAGAAAGAGACTGTCACTATCCAGAATTATCAAAGAAGATGGGCAATGGGCAAAAGGAAATGAGCAGGTGGCGGCTGAAGCTGTCTCCTTTTTTCAGAAGCAATTTACTTGTGAAAATAACCTTGCAGACATGTTTCTACTTAATCATGTGCCTACACTAGTTACAAAGGAGGTGAACATGGGTATTACTAAGGAACCAGTCGAGGAGGAACTGAAGAGGGTAGTTTTTTAATTGAATGGAGAAAGTGTCAGTGGCCCTGATGGGTTAACTAGTATTATTTTCCTGAGCTGCTGGGATATTGTTGGTGGTGATGTTGTAAAAATGATCCAGGCTTTCTTTGCAGGGAGCACATTACCTAAGTCTATTACACACAGCAATTTGGTTTTACTGCCTAAAAAAGAATTTGTTCAATATTTCTCTGACATGAGGCCAATTAGTTGGCCAATTAGTTTAAGTAATTTTCTAAATAAGGTAAACTCAAGAATGCATCATGGCAAAATTGAGGCATATCTCCCTATTCTAGTGTCTAAAAATCAGTTTGGGTTTGTGAGGGGCAGAAATATCACAAAAACTATCTTATTAGCCCAAAAAGTCATTACAGATATTAAGAAATGGGGTAAACCTGCAAATGTAGTGATCAAACTGGACTTGGCCAAAGCTTAAGACAGAGTGGATTGGAGGTATTTGATAAAGATGCTTGAAAAAATAGGGTTTGATAATATTGTTGTGGATATGATTTGGAGACTCTTGGCTAACAATTGGTGTTCTATTCTTATAAATAGGCAATCCTTTGGATTATTTTATTCTACTAGGGGTGTGAAACAAGGAGACCCTTTGTCTCCTGCTCTGTTTATAGTATCTTCTAAAGTGTTGGGTAGAGCCCTGAACTCTTTATTTGAGAATAAGGACTTTAAGGGATTTGGGATGCCAAATTGGAGTGATAACATTAACCATTTGTCCTATGCAGATGACGCTATCTTATTTGTTTCTGCAGATAAGATGTCATTGAAATTAGTGATGAATATATTGGAGGACTATGAGCAACAGTCAGGGCAGAAAATCAATAAGGAGAAGAGCTTATTTTATGTTCATGATAACACTGCTAGAGCTGTGATCCAGGACGTGGAAGGTTGTATTGGATTCCCCATAGGAAAATTACCTTTGATGTACTTAGGTTGTCCAATTGGACATGCCATAAAGAGAAAGAATCACTATTCTAATCTCATTAAAAAGTACACAACAAATTGCAAACCTGGAAAGGGAAGATTCTTTCTTTTAGAGATTTTTTGCAAGATTTCTATGGAATTTCAAGGAGGTTGGCAGAAACAAGCACAGGGTTGCTTGGGATGTCATTTGCAGGCCTAAAGAAAAAGGTGGTCTAGGCATTAGATCACTGTTTGATGTATCCAAAGCATTATTTGCTAAGTTGTGGTGGATTTTTAGGACTCAAAAGTCACTGTGGACAATCTTCATATGGAATAAGT
This sequence comes from Solanum stenotomum, assembly GCF_019186545.1. NCBI lineage: Eukaryota > Viridiplantae > Streptophyta > Magnoliopsida > Solanales > Solanaceae > Solanum > Solanum stenotomum. Next base: position 33,986,370 of record NC_064292.1, read on the forward strand.
ATTGCAAGAGACATGCTCCTCAGGTGGTTGAATGGAAATGGGGATCTTAGACTTGGATGTATATGATTGAAGCTAGAAATTGTGTTGATCAAGAAATTTTGTGGGAATCAAGATGTGGAAATGCTAACATTTGGTATGATAATTGGGCAATGCTTGGTGCTCTACAGTATTATCTACCAGTGTCTACCAGAAGGGTTCATCAATAAGAAGATGTCAATCAGTTCATTAATAATGGGAGGTGGAATCCTAATTTGATAGATATGTTGTTTACAGAGGAGGTTGGTAATCACATCCAACATAATCTTATGGTTGAAGAAGGGTCAACAGAATGGGACAAACCCTGGTGGATGCTTAATCTTTCTGGTAAATTCACAGTCAAGTCTGCTTGGGAAATACTAAGACAACCAGGTGATGTCCTACAGGATTGCAGGAAATTGTGGATAAAAGGAATTCCTTTCAAAGTTTATTTTTTGATTTGGAGGTTGTGGAAGAAAAGAATTCCTATTAGGGAAGTAATTGTAAGAACTCAGTTGTGTGATGAAGTGCTATGCAAATGTTGTGATGAGAATGAGAGGGAAACAATAGCACGTTTATTCATTAAGTGTCCAATTGCTAACAGACTATGGGGTAAATTTGCAGCTGCAGGGGGAATTAATGGTCCTTTTTTGCAACTAAGGGATTCTATATTAAATGGTGGAATACAGAAAGAACACCGAAGTTGCAAATACTCTTCAATGCAGTTCCTTTGTTTATCATATGGTAAATTTGGAAGATGAGGAACACTATTAATCATGGAGGAAGAATGACATATGTGGGTATGGAAAGAGCAATGAACAGAAAATTGTTTTTTTTAGCCAAGTATATTTACCCTTGGCTCAAAAGTTTACAAACATCTTGGCCTGGATTGGTAAAATTCTTTGAGGAATACACTCCAACTCTTGGTTGCAGAATAGTAGTGTGGAATCCTCAAGAGATGGGGTCCTTTAAATGCAACTTTGATGGTGCATCTAAAGGAAATCCAGGCGCAAGTTCTGGGGCTTTTTGTATTAGGAATAGAGAAGGAAATTGAATTTATATTGAAGTCAGGAGATTATTTGACGGTACTAATCTAGTGGCAGAAGTGGTGGCATTAAGACTAGGTCTGGAGTACTATGTATAACATAATCTGCTCCTTGTTACACTTGAAACTGATTCCCTTTCTCTAAAAAATATTCTGGATGGAATTTGGGAAATCCCTTGGAGCATAGTGATGGAGATCAAGAGGATTAGCATGCTTATGAAGGACAAGGAAGTGACAGTGGCACATATTCTCAGAGAAGGAAATCAGGTGGTTGACTTTTTCACTAACCACCTTTTCTGTTTTGTAGGTTCTCAAACATTAACATACTCAAATTTTTAGGATATACCAAGTGAGGCAAGAGGCATCATCAATACAGAGAAAGCAAAATTTCCTAGCCTTAGGATAAGAAGATATCAAAATGGAGATTTTGCTAACCATGATCATACGCAGAGAAGATAATATGAAAATAAACATAATAATAGGGAATTCACATAGCAGGCATTCGAATATACAAACAGATGCAGCGATGACAATAAGGAGGAATTTTTAAAAATAATAAAGTACCTATATTTCTTGAATTTCAAGCAGTGGTATCAGCTATTAAGCTCAATCTGCTGAGAGTCGAGGAAAATAGCGAAACATTGTTCTGGAAAAGTAGATATATGAGGGCATGACGACAATCAAAAGGAAATCAACAAGGGGGAAATAGATGATTTTAAAGTATCAAGGACACTTCATCCAATTCTAAGCGTCAAAGATCGCTAGTCAGTATAAAATTCAACTAAATGAGTTGGGGTTGAATCTCACAGGGGGTGGTACGTGTTTGAGAATCAATTAGGAAGTACGAATATGGACAAATCAGTCATAGGAGTAGAAATTATCGAGTAAATACATCATTCAAATCATGGGGTGACACGAATGTCAAATAATGGGGTTTTGGTTTGGAATTATCAGCTACAAACAATGGAAAAATATATGAAATAACGATAATGAGACGGGTTCTTGGGATGTGATTCGATTATAGGCTAATATAGACAAATGGGTAATTGCAACTATTAGAAAATAGCAAGATATTAGTCAGTAAGCTAGTCTATAGAGGAGATAAACTTTCTCTCGAACAATTTACCCCGAATCAAGTTGATATCTCTCGAACATCAACGAGCAAGCAAAATAAAAACAGCCCACACCTTAGTCCATTCACTCTCTCGAGCTGAATGTGTGGAATTGGGTTTAGGAATCACTCTCTCGAGCTGAACCCATGTAAACCTAATACGCACTAACCATCAATTAATAAGCTTGGTTTTAAAACCTCTCTCTCGAGCAAGCCTAAGCCACAATGGTAGAACAGCATTTGCAACTACAATTCTTAAATTAAACCACAATTACTGATTGAACTTACTTCTAAACAGCATTTAAACTAACAATTAGCAATACCCATAAACTAAATCAGCCCATAATCACATAATCACACCCCAAGAATTGGGGCATTAGCTAGACATCATAAAAAGATAAAAACCGTTACCAAATTGAGTTTTCCTCAAATGGGTAAGATTGATTTCGTCCTTACAATTTTCCAATTCAAAGAATCTCAAAGACCCACTTTTAATTTCTCAAAAGTGAAAAACTTCAATTCTCCAAAGCTTAGGAAAAACTAGAGAAAAACCTATCTCAATGCTAAGAATAATAATCACAATTTGATATAATGAAAATTTAGATCCTAAACTAAGTGTTCAAAAATATATTTATAGTCGCCAAAAATATGCTGCGAAGAACCATTCGGCACAGTAAGTCGGTCTTGCCGAACCACTTAGTGATCCGCCCTTTCGTCAATTCCATCGCCCTTCTGCCTTGGCCTTCAGCATCCTCAAGGTCTGTAACTTTGGCCGATCCAACACTGCATCGCAGAACCACTCGGCGATCCGCCAACTACTCCTTTCTCTTGCCAACTTGGTTCTTTCCTTCAGGGCTTGGCACACCGGAACTTTAGGTGGTCAAGTAGACATTCGGTGACTCGCCAAGTCCACTTGGCGATCACCGGGCTTTCTTTTCATCTTCTTTCAGCTCGCTTCGTTCCTTTTTGCAAATTAGTGTCATTGCTTTGTTCCTCAATCCATATACCTAGAAATCAAGGGTTTTACATCAATTATTGGCACAAAATAAACATTTGAGGACATTAAATCATTGTAAATAAAGCCCTAAATGAGTCCAAATCTCGGACTCATCAACACCCCCAACTTAAACTTTTGCTTGTCCTCAAGTTCAGCAGGTCAAAAAAGATGTCTCAAATAGTGCTACACAAGACTCAATCATGAATGCACACAAGAAGACTCAACTTACTTATGCAAGGATCAGTTGTGCACTCAAAGATTCAAGTTGTGACTCACCTTTATCAAAGATTCTCAAGTTCACACTACTTGCTTTAAATGCAAGTTCAAGCTCAACAAAGGTACTCAAATGCCCTCACACAAAGATGATTCCATATTCGCACACAATGGTTTAACACTTTTTAGCTCCGGAATCATGAAGAGTCCACAAATTGGACACATTTAGGGCTTTGTTTTGATAGAATTAGTGTCCTCAAATACATATTTTACCTCAATATCTGATGATTACCCTTAAGTTTCAGGTATTTGGAGTTTGAGGGAAAGCATGGACACAATTTAGCAAAAAGGAACAAAGGCAGCTGAAAGAATGAAGAAATGAAGATCTGAGAATCACCGAACTCATTCGGCGAATCACCAAAACGGTCTTATCCTCGCCTTTTGCTCCAGTGTGCTGAGCCCTGAAGGAAAGGATCAAATCGGCGGTGAAAAGAAGCAGTCGGCGTATCGCCGAGCATTTCCGCGAAGCTATACTATGTCGCCTAATGATCCAAACACGACGATGTTGAAGGATATAACAAGACGGCGATGAAACCTACCAAAAGGCGAATCACCGAGTTGATTGGCGATCTCGACTAACGACGCCGAATAATCTGCTGCAGTACAAATTTTTGAAAACTATAAATACTCATTGAGAGTTATAGCTTAGTATCAGTTTAGGAATATCAGATTTTTAATATAGAACTTTTAACATAGACTTCTGAGTTCAAAGTTTGGAGAGGGTTTTGAAGAACTTGAAGATTCAAAGGGTTTCAACTCCAAGAATTTGGATTTGAGTCTTGTAGATTCTTCATTCTTTGCTTGTTTTTACACTTAAATCTTCATACCCATTTGAATGCAAACTCATTTTGGTATAAATTTCTATCTCTTTTACATGTCTAGCTGAAACCCCAATTCTTGGGGTGTGATTTTGTGAATATGGGTTAGATTATCTATTGGGTCTTGCTTGTTGATGGTTTTTTTGTTGTGTAAATGTGATTTCATTTAGCAGTTGTGGTGGAACTTAATGAAATTGTAGTTGCAAATACGATTTCACCTTTGTGTTTTGGGCTTGCTCGAGAGAGAGGTCGTAAAACTAAGACTACTAAATTGATGGCCGGTGGGAGTGGGTCGACATGAGGTTCAGCTCGAGAGAGTGAACCCTAGTCCTTCTCCCACACACTCAGCTCGAAAGAGTGAGTGGGCTAAGGCGGAGGCTATTCTTCATGCGGCAATTAGTGGGTGTCCGAGAGGAACTCATTCGATTTAGGGAAAGTTGCTCGAGAGAGAACTTACCCCCACTATAGTCTAGCATAGTCACAGATATTCAACGAATTTATTATCAAAAGCATGTACCTAATAGTCTAGTCTAACCCGTATTTCTATCACATCCCAAGAATCCCTTCTCCTTGATTAGTACTCTTTGCATTTTTGCTAGGTTTTACTTACTTGTGACAAACCCCATCATTATTTGACACTTTTGTGTCACCCCTTAAATTTAACATGTTTATATTCGATAATGTTTTTAGCTATGACTAATTAGAACTTAATTTTATTTTTCTATTAATTATCAAGCCCACTCCCTTGGGACTCGACCCCAACCCTTGGTTGGGTTACTATATTATTGTACGATCGTAGATACTGGCACTGAAAGTTGTCTTTTGATTACGCAAACATCAAATCACACAACTCTCACACTAACAAAGATGAGCACATGCATTACTTCACCCATAGGTTTGCCCTTATTCGCCTCTTCAACCTCTGTCAAGCTCTCATAGGTAGCCTCGTCATCGACACCAAGCTGATCCTCATCAGTCTCAGCGTCGGATTCTGCAGCTGTCATCTCCCAAACTCGAATATCATTTTGGGTGGTAGCCGGAGGCATATCCATATCTGTTGGCATGTCGGGGATCTCCACAGTCCCAAGAATCATAGACATGTCTGTGGACTTCAGTTGGTCCACATCCTTTCTCAGCTCAGCAATGGCGGCATTTAAGGCCGTCACCTCCTCAGTGGCCCCTTGGTCGTGCTCACACACCACTATCATTGTCGCAAGGGCATCAATAGTCAAACTCAGGGGTGTCACAACAGCAGTAAGGGCCCTCTCAATCATCCCGAGAATGGTGGCCTCAAGCCTGGAGGCGCGCCTATCAATAGAATGGGCTAGTTTCCCCTTCCATAGTAATGCATCCTGGGTGAGTAGAGGTCGGGAAGTAGCAGCAGCAGAGGCACTAGACCTGGAGGCAATGGAGTTGTAGAGGAACTAGGTGCCATGGAAGGGGAAGTTCTAGATATACCTGAAGACCCAGTGGTTGGAGTAGGCAAAGGTGCCTCTGCAGGTAATGCATCAATATCCACAACCGGGGATGTGTCCATTAGGGTTGGCTTCTTCTTCTCAGACTCATCCTTCAAATAATCCACCTCAATCCTCCGGATATCGGTACAGGAGGTGGGAGTCACTTCCACATCCTTCTTCCCATCTTGAGGCACTCGGGCTCATTTGCACAGCTCGGTGATCAACACTGGAAAGCGGAGAGAAGTCCGTTGCTGCTTGGTCCTCATGACCATTTCTTGCCCAATGATCATCCCCAAGTTTAGCCTTGTCCTCTCAATAATGCAACCAAGGCAGGCTGCTTTCGCGTGGTGGAAAATCGACTCATTTTGGGATGGCATGATAGTATTGCTGATGATGCTAAAACAGTACCTCGCTGAGACATTAAGGTCCTTCTTTTCTATGGGTGCTCTGACCTCGATCCACCTAGGAGTACCGTTAGATAGTAGAGGGGCCAACCATTTTTTCATATTCTCCAATATTGTTGTCCTGATCATGTATTGACAATCATCCTCAATTTCTTCTTAACACTCCAGGACTGCATTGATAGCATCACTATCACACTTCACCTTTATGCACATGACAACCACATATTCTATCGACTTGAATCTGGCGGCCTGCTTCTTCCCTTGTGGCACTAATGCTCCGTAAGCAGTGTAGAACTCCCGAACCCAATTGGGAATGTAAGGGCCATGGGGTTTCATGAAGATCTAAAACTTGTGAGACTTCAAACAGCTCATAATATCTAGGTATCTGTCTATTACCCCATCAGTAGACATCCTCTTCTTCTCAATAATGGTCCTCAGTCTTCAGTCTTCAGTCTATTCATAGATCGGGGGTGGACGACCCTGTGCAGGTGGCGCTGGGACCACAGCCTGTGCTGGAGCAAGGGGGAGGAGCAGTGGACTGGGGAGTCTTGATCCTAGACGGATAATTTAACATTTTGGATCGCAGCTCCGCTCTCTAGGCTGACAGTAGCTCATCCTCAGGATCAGAAGTTACAGCCTAATGGTCGTGGTGCTCACCCTCATTCTCAAAAGTGGTGAGGTGAGTGGCATAGATTATGTCACTGTCGGAGCTGTCCTCCGGTGACGCAGGAGGAGGTGCCTTGCCTTTTCCTTTTCCTTTTCCTTTCCCACCTGTGGTAGGAAGTTTGGTAGCCTTTGCCCTGGATGAGGCTGCATCCTCATTAATTGTGATTCCCTTAGCCCTCTTGCGGCGCGGCATGTCTCTACCTTCCACTTTTGGTCTAGCCATATCTACAAAAACATCATATAATGTTAGAAATATTTCAAGAAAAATCACAGAAATCATATTGCAGAGAGACTCGCCGAATCACTTTGGAGAGCTAGATCGGGCTTGCCCAAAGGATTGGCATCAAAATTTTCCAGAAAAATGTCCAGTCGGCGATGGGAAGGCCCTTTCGGCGTATCGCCGACACCATTCGGCGATCACAGACAAGCCTGGCAAAAGTTACAGTGTATTTTAAGGGTTGGGGGCGCAGAAAAGGCCATCAAAGAAAACTTTCGGTGAGTCACCGAGTGCACTCGGCGAACTCAGGCTTCTCGCCGAAAGTTACAGAACCCAACTCAATATAAGCATGAATTTAAAGGCGATCTAGGGGGGTTCTTCTTCTTCTTCTTCTTCTTATGTGCTTAGTTCTTCTTCTTCTTATGTGCTTAGAGTACCAGCACGAGACATACTGTGGAATGATACAATTAGGCAAGATGCACGATAACGATGAATTATACGTAGGCAAATTATGATCATTTGAATTATTATGATGTGTGTAATTTGGATCATGAACAAGTTGAGGCATTACTAAGGGTGTGTTTGGTATGGAGGAAAACATTTTCTCGAGAATGTTTTATAATTTTTCGATGTTTGGTTGGCTTAAATGTTTTCCAAATCAACTTATTTTCCTCAAATTTAAGGAAAATGATTTCCCTTCTAAAATTAAGGAAAACATTTTCCAAAACCCTACTTCATTCTTTAAATTTTTTATCTTACCCTACTCATACCCCGTACCCCACCCTCCCCATTCAAAAAAAAAATAAAAAATTTTAATTTTTTTTTAATTTCAAATATATTTTTATCCCT